>NC_137008.1:40238222-40290722 GCF_032717465.1 Coenobita brevimanus | reverse complement strand
AGGAAGGTTGGGAGGTAAGTAGTAAAGGAAGGAGAGAAGGAGGTAAGTACGAATGAAGACCGGAGAAATGCAGAGACAATGAGAAAGGGGAAGAGACGGAAGTGAGAAGGGTGGGAGAAAGAGTGAAAGGAGGAAGGGACGGAGGAAGAAATAATGGGGGATAGAATGAGAGGCAGTATGGCAGGTAAAGAGGGTGGAAGGGAGATAGCTAAGCATGTAGGAAAGCAGCGAAGAAAGCACGAGAGAGGCAGGTACAGACGATGGAAGTGAGTGATAAGGTGACAGAACGGCACAGTGGGTGAGAAGCCCTTTAAAAAGTTCCGGGGGTGATCGCACTTGGTAGATATGAATATAATCAAACCTAATTTTATCTTCCTAACCAAACATTACCTAACTTAGTCAAACTTAGCCTAATATAATCCTATCTAACCTAACCTAACAATACCTACACAAACTTAATTTTAGTAGACTTACCAATCCGAACCTTGGCAGACCCAGACGAACCTAACCCAACCTAGACCATCCTGGAAATCAAAAAGTGCCGAAATCGACCACACTTGGGAAATTTACTGTAAAGTGGTAGGTATGATAAGGGTATAAAAGGTCAGGAAGAGATAGGCGTAGGAATACTTCGAAGGAAAAATGAAGATAGGAGAAAAAGGAGAACATGGGGAATGTGAGAAGGAAATGAGAGCAGAGGGAATGTGAGAAGGAAATAAGATGGCAGCAAGCATAAGAAGCAGAGCAGAATAACGGAAATGTAAGAAGGAAGTGCGAGGAAATGGAACATACGACTGACGAAAGAAAGGGAATGTAAGCAGAAAAAAGAAGAGGGGGAAATGCAAGAGGGAAAGATGAGAGAGACTAAGACGGCACTGCGACAAGAAGGGATATAAGAATGAATCGAAAGGTAAGGAAGGTTAAGAAGGAAAAGAGAGGAAATATCAGAATGAGAGAAAAGGTAAGAGAGTGTAAGAAGCAAAGGAGAAGAGAAGGAATGTAAGAATGAAAGGAAAAGTAAGATGGTGTAGGGAGAGTAAAAGAGGGAGAATGTAAGAAGGAAAGATGTGGAAAGGGAATATGTGAAAGGAATTAAAAGCTATGGAATTTGGGAGAGAGAGAGAGAGAGAGAGAGAGAGAGAGAGAGAGAGAGAGAGAGAGAGAGAGAGAATGTAAAAAAGAAAAGAGAAAATAAAAGAGACTGACAGGACGAGAGGAAATGTGAGAAGAAAAAGAATAATGGTGGGTTTATGAAAGAAAGGGAAGAGAAGGAATGTAAGAAATGGAGAGGAGACGGAATGTAAGAAGGAATGGAGAAAAGAGGGAAGTAATTATAAGAAGGGAGGAATGGAATGGAAGAAGAAGACGGAGAAGAGAAAATGGAAGAAGGAGAAGAGAAAAGAGGAAATGTCAGACAGAAAGGAAAAAATAGGCTATATAAGAAGGCAGATGCAATGGATAAGCAGAAAAAGTGATAAATCTTAGGACTGTAAAAAATTTCCTTAAACACTCTTATGACAGGATTCAGACATTAGTGATTTCATTGTTCGTGCTTACAGATCCTACTGAGTGGAAAATAAGATGGCGACAGTGATGATGATGATGATGATGATGATGATGATGATGATGATGACAGGAGTAAGAAAAAGAACCGAAAGTGTTGGGAGTGAGGACAGAAAGGGGTGTAAGGGAAGGAGGGAGGGATGGAAGGAAAGAACGAGTGGGAGGGAGGGAGATGGTATACAGAGTTGGAAGGAAAGGAGGGTGGGTATGGCAGGGATGAGGGGATGAGAGAGAGAGGAGGTAGGAAGCAATGGGGGAAAGGATGGGTTAGAGGGACGAAGTGCTAGACTGAAAATGTGGGAGGTAATTAAGGGTTGAAAGAAACAGTAAGGAGGGAGGGGAGGTAGGAAAGGGTAGAAGAGAATGAGAGGTGAAAGATATAAGTGAAAAGAAAGATGTGAGACAGGGTGATGGGCAACATGAAGGAAGACGTGGGTGGGAGAAAGAAAAGTATACTGTAGAAAGACAGAAAGCAAGACATTAGTAGGTGGAAGCAAAAAAATCTTAAACAAATACGTAAACAAGTACAGTACGTAGATTAGCATAGAGTAGGCCTTATTACTCTCGAACCCCTTCTATACCATACTTTTTATCCACTGACTGTTCTCTCTCTCTCTCTTCATTCCTCACTTCACTTCCCTACTTACCTGGCTCTCTTCCTATCCTTTACACGTAATGCCTACCTTGCCTTTCCAGTTTCCCTGCATACCTCTCTCTCTCTCTCTCTCTCTCTCTCTCTCTCTCACTCTCTCTCTCTCTCTCCCGTATTTCCCCCTGCCCCTGCTTGTCTCTGCTTTCCTGCCTTACTGTCTATCTGTATCCCTGTTTCTCTTTCTCCCTGTCTTTCTCCTCCTTGTCTCCCCTGCCTCTACCTTCCTTGCCTCTGCCTCCCCTGCACCTGCCTACCTGCCTGCCTTCCTCTTGCCTTATCTCGGTGAACTCTCCATCAGCCACAAAGCAGACAGTTTTCTCATCTTATACAATTCTTTCCCACACAAGAACTTTGTGTGTGTGTGTGTGTGTGTGTGTGTGTGTGTGTGTGTGTGTGTGTGTGTGTGTGTGTGTGTGTGTGTGTGTGTGTGTGTGTGTGTGTGTGTGTGTGTGTGTGTGTGTGTGTGTGTGTGTGTGTGTGTGTGTGTGTGTGTGTGTGTGTGTGTGTGTGTGTGTGTGTGTGTGTGTGTGTGTGTGTGTGTGTGTGTGTGTGTGTGTGTGTGTGTGTGTGTGTGTGTGTGTGTGTGTGTGTGTGTGTGCGTGCGTGCGTGCGTGGGTGCGTGCGTGCGTGTATGTGTGTCTGTGTGAGATTACGCCTGTTGCAGATGATGACATTTCTTGCATTGTTCTTCCTTCAACTGTCTGTCATTTATTATTTCTCTTCCCATCCGGCACCGTACCCTCCATCCTCCCTCCCTCCCTCCTTTTTCTCTCTCCCTCCCCCTTCCCTTGCCACTGTTCCCCCCTCCCCATTCTCTCTTCCTCTCCCCTCCTTCCTTCCCCACTCTATCCACTTCCCCATTCTCATTTTTCTCACTCTCTCTCTTTCTGTTTCTCCCCACTCCCTCTCGTTCCTCCACATCTTTCTCCTCACTCCCTTCTCTCCTCCCTTTCCGCTTTCCTACCGTCACCATCCCGTCTTTCTTCCTTCCTTTTCTTTCTTTTCCCTCCCTTTTCCTATTTGTTCATCTTTCCTTCCTCTTTTCCCTCAACTACTGGCTTGTTTTTTCTTTTCCTTCCTTCTTCCGCTTTGTTTTTCTCCTTACATCGTCTGTACGTGTCTCATTCCCCCTCTCCTTTCTGCTTTCGTCACCTCTCTCTCTCTCTCTCTCTCTCTCGTCTTCCTCCTTCTCCATATTCTCCTTACTAAGCTAATTCACATACTTATGCCTAACTTTACAATTCCTTTCCTACTTACCTTCATACCTACCAAATAAATTGCTTCCTTCCTTCCCTCTTTCCCCCTCTCCTTCCCAGTTTTCCTACCTAGACCTTTTCTCTGCTTACCACTCTGTCCCCCCCTCCATTCCTCCCTCTCTAGTTCATTCTTCCTTCCTTCCTTCCTTCTCATTTGCCTTTCTTCCGCCGTCCATCCTTCATATAGTTTTTTTTTCCATTCTTCCCTCTTTCTTATTTTATATTTATATCCCCCCATCAAACATTTCTCCTTCCTTCTCTTCCCTCCTTACTACCTTCCTTCTTTATTACCCCATACCAATCACTCTCCTTTTCTCCCTTTTTCCCTACCTTTTCCTCGAACCACGCACCTCCTTACCCCTCACTCTTCTTTCACACGCTCCAACTCTACATAACTGCCCTCATTACAACTTATCTCTCTACTTACAAACATATATGCAACCCTGCTTACCTTCCACACTCCCTTACACCCTACCACCCTAGCTCTCTTCCCCTCTAGCTACACTCCCTCACTACCTACTTGCCTCCCCTCCCTACCTACCTACATAGCTTCCCTCTATACCTACCTACTTATCTACTACCCCACCCCTCATCCTACCTATCTGCCTCATACCCTCCCCTTCCCAGTTAACCTTTCCCCTTATAAAACACTTATACCAGACACGACCAGGAGTGAACATTTAATTTCTCTCCTCCCCCTACCTTTCCAGCGCTCTCTCTCCACAATCCCTCTCCTCCCATTCCCACCTTCCTCCCTCTCATTCTCCTCCCCTTCTCTCCCAGTTTCATCCTAAAATGCCAGACTATCATGGGTCAGAGATCATGGAGGGAGGGAGGGAGGGAGGGAGGAAGGAAGGAGGAAGGAAAGAAGAGGAGAGAGAAAGATGTGGAGGGAATGAAGAAGGAAATAAATAAAGCTATGGAAGGAAGGAAGATGAGAAAAAGAGGAATGAAACAAAGGAGACATGACGATAAGAGAGACGGGTTATGTAAATTTTCATGATGAACGAAAAGGGGATAACAATGATAAAGAGAACTGAACTGAATGCAAGTAAAAAAAAACACACACACATTTACCAGATATTACATTACAAAGTATTGAAGGTAAAAGTACTGTACGGTAGTCTGATAACTTTAGAAACATCGGTCCTTCTTCATAACAGTTTAAAGATTTCCGATTATTAAAAGATAAACTACCTATAATAATGATGGGTTATTATTTTCAATGAGTGATTTCCAAATGGGAGGCATGACTCCTCCCCCCCCTCCCAGCGGCTGTGAGATGGATACGGGAGAGGGGGGACATGAAGGTACGTGAAGCAGATATTGAAGATAAAAATTAAAATAAAAAAAAATAAAACTAAGCGTGTCATTCAGGAGAAGTATCTTTCTGAATAAACTACACACAAACTGCTGTCATCCGAACGTGTTCTCTGTTCATCACTTCTCACACGTCTTGTACACACCATTGTTAAACTCAGAAACGCTACTCGTCCACCACAACATCACAACCCACCCACCCGCCAGTCCTCCCTGAAAACTGAGCTCTGTTAAGAACATGTCATGATTCACACACTGTTTTTTGCCTGGGTTTCCTCTCTTCCAGTAGTTTTGCAACAGATTTTGCATGCATCAAGATCCATGAGGAAGTTTAGGGTTTCGAATTTCATCTGTTTTGTAGACACAAGGAAAATCTAATTACCATTAAGCTAAATCCGTCTCTACCAGTAAACAGATGCGTTACTATGGGAAGGAGTGGCCATAAACGCATTGTCAGCATGTCACCCCGTCCCTTGTCATCAGGCTGCCCGCTTTTCTATTCCCATCTCCATCACTCATACCTCTCCTCTATCTCCCCCTCTCGCTCTCCACCTCAGTTCCACTCAAACGAAATATCCTAATCAATTTCTCATTCTCGACAAAAAGATACTAAAACAAGGAGGAGCAAACACAATGCAACACCTGCGCTACAAATTGGGTGGGGGTTAAGAATCCGACATTCTCTGTAGCCTTCAGCGTTGACTGATTTTTTTTTTTTTTTTTTCAAAACTGAATTGTCTCACCCGCAACCGTTCAACATAGTCTGATCCATATCAGATCAAAACTGTTTGAACTGACCTCACCCTGTGACCTTGACCTTTGACCTATTATTCTCGCAACTGAATGTCAACATCCTTCCCCAACACTCACGTCCTTCACCAAGATGAATCTCAATCAAATCGAAACTGTTTCCGTTATATGGTCGAGCAATTGACCTTGCCCTGTGACCTTGACCTTTAAGAGATTGTTCTCTCAAAAACTATCTATCCATCTATAGCCAGACGTCTCAGTCCCGTAAGGGGTGGCCACAAACAGATCGCCTCCATGTCGCCCTGTCCCCTGCCATGTTTCGCTGCCCTCTCCCCAGCTGACACCCCCGTCTCTCATATACCTCTCCACTCCATCCCGCCATCTCATCCTCTCTCTTCCCCTTCCTCTCCCTCCCTCCACCTCCCTCACATACACTCTCCTAGTTAGTCTCTCTATCTTCATCCTCTCAACATAGCCAAATCACCTTAATGTATTTCTCCTGACACTTTCTACCACATCCACATCCACATCACAATGCTCCTTCACTTCATCACTTGCTAGTTTGTCTCTCCACGTAACTCCACATGTTCCTCTCAAATAACTCATTCCCACTGCTAAAACTCTTGACTTGTGTCCTTCCAACAATGTCCAAGCTTCGCCTCCATACGTTAGAGTGGGGTTACAATACTGCCAAGCAACGACTTTTTTGCTTCTGTGCTCACTTCCCTATTTCTTATCACTGTTTTCAATTAAACAAACTTTCTTCCCTGCTGTACCCTTTCAAGCACTTCATCCTCCAAACTTCCATCCCTACTCATCACACTACCCAAGTACTTAAATTCACACATTTCCCATTTCCTCACCATCCAGCCTCAGTGTGCATTCAGTCGCTTCATTTCTCTCAACGACCACAATTTCACTCCTCCCTACATTCACCTTTAGATTCTGTTTCTTTCATACTCTTCCAGACTCATCCACCAAACCTTGCAGTTCCCCATCGTCTTCACTTAACAATATAGTATCATCTGCAAACAGAAGAACAGGAAGTTTCCGAACGCTGCTCTCTCTCATTTGGCCCTCTCCAACATCCATTGCCCTACCTTGTATCTCTTTCATAACTCCATCCACGTACAACTGAACAACCATGGAGACATGGCACTTCCTTGTTTCGATCCAACATTCAGATAGAAAAAGTCACTCAGTTCACCAACCACACACACTGCAGCCTTAGCACCCTAATACATATTCTTCACAGCATCAACAACTTCCCATTTACTCCAATGTTTTTAATATTTTCCAAGCTCCTTGTCTATCCACTCTGTCATGTGTTTTCTCCAAATCCATAAACGCTGCATACATCTTTCTCCCTTCATATCTCCTCCTTCTCCCAGACATTCCCCAGCCACTTATACTAGCGTTACTTTCACTTTATATGTTTAACTATGCCTTAAAGTGTTCTATTCATCTGCCCACTTTTTCTCCCTTCTCCACTTGCAATCCGGCATTTTTATCTTTCACTCCCCTATAACCTTCATCATCACCTTGTCTTACTCTCTTAACCTCCTTCCACAACATTTTCTTACATTCTCTCCACTTAACACTCATATTCCTTCCAAACTACTCATCCACTATCTTCTTACTCTCTCTCACTAATCTTGTACGTCTCTACTCTTCTCTACATATAACTCTTTCTTCAGTCTCTCAACTTCCTCCATGCCTCTGCTTCCCGTTCATTCACTATATGCTTTCTTCTTTTGCGCAACAGCTTGTCTCATCTTCTCGTTCAAACATGCTGTTCCATGCAAACAAATCCTTTTATTTTGTCTTTATTCTGAACCACTCAGAAACGTTTGGTCTAAACTGAGTAAAAAGTTTTTAAGTTAACCTTGCCATGCGACGTTGACTTTTTGCCCACTGTTCCCAAAATCAATAGGGCATCTTCTTGATGGACACTGAACCGTACCACCAAGTTAGTTAAAATCCGATAAATACTGTTATACGCACTTTATTCAAAGACAGACACACACAGGTCGAACTCTGACCTTATCCTTGGTACCTGACCATTGACTGAGTGTCTTGATATCGAATCCCTTTATTAATGCCTTACCCTCAACCGTCCTACCAAGATAGGTCTAAATTTGAACGAAGCTGGCTAAGTTGAACTTGCCATGTAACCTTGACCTTTTAGCTTTCCAGTGACATTGTTCTTAGCCTGTTTGCTCTCAGAATTGAATTCTTTATCTTTGCCTTAAACTGAACCCTTCCACACAGTCTGGTCTGATTTAAATAAAAACAAAAGTTGACTTTGTCATGTGACCTTGACCTTTAACCTTGTGTTCTAAGAAACAATAGATCAACCCCTTTTCTCACCTTAAATCCTTCCACCAAGTTTGGTCCATATCTGATCAAACTATCTATCTATCTATTTATTGCCAGACCCCTTAATCCCGTAAGGGGTGGCCACAAACAAATCGCCTCCATGTCGCCCTGTCCTCCTCCACTTCATTGCCCTGCTCCCAGCTCACACACCCCTCTCTCATATACCTTTCCACTCCATCCCTCCATCTCATCCTTGGCCTCCGCCTCCTTCTGCCCCCCTTCACCTCACTCACATACACTCTCCTCGTCATTCTCTCGCTCTCCATCCTCTCCACATGGCGAAACCACCTTAGTGTGTTTCTCCTAGCGTTTTCTATTACATCCACATCCACATCACAATGCTCCTTCATTTCCTCATTTGTCAGTCTGTCTCTCCATGTGACTCCACATGCTTCTCTCAAATAACTCATTTCCACTGCTCTCACTCTTGACTTCTGTCCCTCCAGCAAGGTTCAAGCTTCACTTCCATACGTTAGAGTTGGTATCACAAAACTGTCATGTAGCAGCTTTTTCACTTCCATGCTCTCTTCCCTGTTTCTTATCAATGCTTTCAAGGAACCAGCAACCTTTCTTCCCTGTTGCACCCTTTCAAGCACTTCACCCTCGAAACTTCCATCCTTACTCATCACACTACCCAAGTACTTAAACACACTCACATTTTCCATTTCCTCGTCATGCAGCCTCACTGTACATTCACTGACTTCACCTCTCTCGAAGACCATAACTTTATTCTTCCCTACATTCGCCTTTAGATTCTGTTTCTTACATACTCTCCCAAACTCATCCACCAAGCCTTGCAGCTCCCCTTCGTCTTCACTTAACAACACAAAATCTGCAAACAACAGTACAGGTATTTTCCAAACATTGCCCTCTCTCACTAGGGCAGTTCCAACATCCACTGCCCAACCTTGTATCTCTTTCATATCCCCATCCATATACAGATTGAACAACCATGGAGACATGACACATCCTTGTTTCAATCGAACAGTCAAATAGAAAAATTCACTCAGTTCACTATCCACATGCACTGCAGCCTTTGCACCCTCATACATACTCCTCATGGCCTTCAACAACTTCCCATCTACTCCATATAGTATTAATACTTTCCACAATCCTTGTCTATCCACCCTGTCATATCCTTTCTCCAAAACCATGAAGGCCGCATACAACTTCTTTCCTTTCTCTAGAAACTTTTCCAATAGAGACCTAAGAATGACTGACGGATCTACACAACCTCTTCGCTTCCTAAAACCTCCCTGTTTTTCTCCAACTAATTCCTCTGTTATGTCCCTAACTCTGTCAATAAGTGTCCTACCATATACTTTTCCCATTACACTAAAAAGACAAATGCCCCTATGATTACCATACACCTCTTTTTCCCCTTTTCCTTTGTACAGGGGAATAATTATACCTGACTTCCAATCCTCCGGGACTCTACCTTCCTCCCAGGCCAATCTGCACATCGTTCACATCCATTCTACTACTATCTCTCCCCCATGCTTCAGCATTTCACCACACACGCGATCAATTCCTGGGGTTTCCCCATTTTAACTTTCTTCATTGCTTCCACAAGTTCCCTCCTACTGATTTCTTCCTCTCATCTCACATCCCTCCTTCTCCCAGCCATTCCCCAGCCATTTATACTTGCATTACTTTCATTCTCTATGTTCAACAATTCCTTAGTGTGTTCTCTCCCTCTGCTCACTTTTTCTCCCTTCTCCACTAGTAATCTACCATTTTTATCTTTCACTCCCCAGATCAAACCTGTTTAGTTATTTTGTTGACACATGACACAAAATCAAACTTTAGCCTTAATCTATGACCTTAACCCTTGGCTGATTGTTCTTACAATCGACTGCCTACGATCTTGCCTGACACTCTGTTCTCTTACCAAGTTCAGTCCCCATCGGATCAACACTGTTTAAGTTAGCTTTGCCATATGATCGTGACCCCTTTTCAACCCTTTCATTAAGTCTGGTTAAAAATTGGATCAAGACTCTTAGTTTTGTTCACACACACACACACATATGCGCTAGCACACAAACAAGCATCAAGTAAAGCAATGTTCCTCTCGCAGTGCCTGCGGGTCTAATTCCAGTTAATCAAATCAAAAATGTTATGATGCAGGGGTGAGGGGTGAGAGCTTCCTGAAAACTAAAACGGATGTCATGTTTATAAGGTGAGTGGTCGTGTAGAGGAAAACTGGGAGCTGGCTACTTTGTCAGAGAATGCAGCAACAAAGATGTAAGGATAAATAAAAATCTGGTGTTGCAAGTCCGCCTTAAAGAGAGAAGCTTGCTGTCAGAACAATACCGTAAGTGGTTGGCAGAATAGCAGGTGGTGTGAAGGTAGTCAAGTATGTGAGGATATTAGGTGTATGAAAGCCTAACATGAGATCAGTAATATAACTAAAGACAACAAAAATATAAGGAGGGGACTATAAATGTTACCCTGACAAAGACCAGCCTTATTAGCTTATGACAAAGAGAACTTTGTCTTCTGCTTCACCTGCCATTAGGAACCAACTCTTAATCATCATTCCCTGCTGGTCTTCTGTGCTTAAACTTCACTTAAGCAGAGAGAGCTCTTAGCAGTATCATCTGTTTTCATCAAAATGCAGGTTCTCTCTCATTTTCTAAAAGCTGTGAATAATCTTGTCTCAGTGTCTCCAAGAAAGGACAGATTTCACAAATGCTAGAGATGAAAGTAATTGGGTGTCAGAGGACTGGGAGCAGCCGCCTTTCTTCACAACAGGATGAATGTAAGTAGAATTCCAGCAAGAAGCAAAAGGTGCAACATTGACAGTGGCAAAAGAGTTGGTCTAGGTTGGGTTTCAGCAATGCAGCAATTCTTGAGTATAGCAGGAGGAATCAAATTAAGACAACCATACATCTTATTAGTACTTGGGCCAGTAAAAGCCGAAAATACATTTTTCTTAAATTCAGATGTCGGCCATGAGAAAGTAAAAGAGTGAGCTTCTCTACTGTACATCTGGCCCTGTCTGCTCACCTATTGGTGCTTCCAACAACGTTTGAAAAGAAACTGCAGCGGGGGGGGGGGATTTCACAACAGGCTCTGTGATGTGGTAATATGGTCATTTTAGAAACCATTGCAAAATGACTTCATAATTATGTACATCATCATCTTAGGAATGGTATTACACACCTACCCAGGAAATATTTAAAAAAAAAACACACACAAAAAAAAAACACGGAGTTATGCTGGTCGGATATTTCCGAGTTGGCAACTATACGAGCGAGACTCTCCCCTGTCAAAGCCACAAAGTTGCCAGTTAGTTCAATAAGCTATAACCTAAGCATAGTGCGCAACTTTCGATAATTTACTTCATCTTTCCCTCTCTTTCCTAAGTCGCTCTTGGCCTTGCATTCTATTTTATCATAAAAAAAAAAACGTTTTTTCTAGACATGTTTTAACCTTCCTCACTTGTTAAAACCATGGTAAATACATGAGTAAACAAATGAATTTTGTTCACATTAGCTGCTGTGACTCTGTTTCTGATCATATTATTTAAAGATCGATTGTAGTTGAGACATGGGGGATTTTAAGGACTTTATTTTCATTTAGAAAGTTTCCATTTCTTTCCTTCATGGACTCCACAGCCATATCATATGAGCATATTCATTATTATCATTTGATCAGTCCTAACTGCGATAGTTTAAACGGATCATTTGAAGTGCCGAAGTGGTGACGTGGAATGCGATACCATTTATTGGCGTGTGAGAGAACTGGTGAACCTTGTGGTACAGACTGCCTAACCTACCCTCACAGTTAGATATGTAGAAACGACAAGGCGATGAAGAGCGCCGGGTGGGTTAGAGTCGGACAGTTAAAGACAATCAGAGTGTTAAAGATACACAGGTATGTTAAAGACAATCAGATATATCGAATATGTTTATGTACAGAATACAGTTAAAGGCAGATAGGTAAGCTAAAGTTAGTCATATATTCAGGTAAGATCAGTTAACCCACTGCATCCCAGCAGATTTTTCACCAATGACCTCCCCCAATCCCAGTAGATTTTTTTTTTTTTTTTTGCTAAAACCTCTACTTTTTATGAGAAACATCGAAAATTCAGAGAGAAATTGCTCACCTGAGCTTAGAAATGCCTGGTACAGGTAACCCTACCCTCACCTGGTACCGTATTCTATTGAGCCCAGCTCCAGAGAATACATTTTCTATGGGAGCGGTAACTATTCCAAACCACTCAGAAAAGGTAGATATTTATTTATTTGGTACGAATTTATATGTAGTACAAGAGTACATTGGTTTTCACACAGTAATAGAGGCGATATAAGCATTGTTCCACCCACCTAACACATCAACATACCGCACCTTTTTTGGCGACGTTACCTGCTCATCACTTCTGAATGTTTCTTCCTCTAACGCCATGTAAACTTTGTCCTTCACATTGTTATCGACTGGGGAATCACTCTTGCCTTGAATTTCGTACCATGGCATGACATGTCTTTACTGGCCAGGTCACTGGTAACAGGTGAGTTGCTGAGACAATGGTGTGCAGGGGGAGGAGGGAGGTCACACGGGATAAGGCACTGTCCCCACCTGGCCTCGGGTAAAGGAAGGTGTCCCGTTTACACGTACCAAAAATCATGTGCAAAATTTGAAAAATGTGCAAATGATGGACCTTGCAATTGCAGAGCATTTATGAATGTCAACAGGAGTCACAATGACAAAATGTTCGGCCGCATATGTACGTCAACGGGACGCGAGGGTGTAAGACATGTAAGATGAACACAGAGAGGTAGTTAAAGATAGACTGTTAGGTTAAAGACTCAGGTAAATCACAGACAGTCAGGTAGTTAAAGACAAAAATATGCTAAGAGACCGATAAGTTAATGACAAACAGGAAAGTTAAAGAAAGGCAAGTTAATAAAGACAGGTTACTAAAAAAAAAAAAAAAAAGAAAAAAAAAAAAGAAAATTGAAGACAGAAAGGTAGATTAAAGAAAGTCAAGTATTGTATGTAAATTAAAAGTATGGTAAATTAAACACATCTAAGTTAACCCGTGGCATAAGGCTGACCCCACATGAGCCGGCTCAGGAGAACTGTGACCTATCTCATAAGTTTGGGATTTTTAACAGTGCACCATGAAGCTTCTTGTTAGAGCAGTGTCCTGTAGTTTTAATGGGATATTAGGCTCTCTATCATCTCTCTCCCCATCCCTTAGGTTGAGCCCACAAACGAAGTAACAGTAGCTACCTTTGAATGAAACTCGTGCACTTCCTAATCCATTTACCTAAACACTCAAATCTGTCTCGAAAAAAAATGGTTTTTCATGATAAGAGTTGAATGCAAGGCTGACAGTGGTTAATGGAAGAGAAAGAAAGATGAAAGAAGTGATTGAAAGTAGCGCATCATGCTCAAGTTATGGCCTATTGGACTAAACGGAAACTAAATGAGGCTTTGACAGGAGTGAGTCCTACTTGTATAGTTCCCGATCTCCCACCAATTTGAAAATTCTGACCACAGTAGTTCTGTAACTATAATGAACTGAGCAAGTGTATTGCCTAGCTCAAGCTGGTCTTTCTTGTTTGTGGTAGGCACTTCTTCCCTTCAGAATTAATCGATTCCACCATAACTTGGACACAATGACCAGCCTATGCCATAATTGTGTCCGCAAGGTTTTGGTTACTAGACAACTACCCGTTGCCTAGCAACGGCTGAAAAACAGCTTTTATTGTATTTTTCATGTTTTGAGCTGTAAATTCATTACTAATGGGCATTGAAAGCTCTGACTTCTTTAGGCATAACCTTGAGGTCATTCCTTATCGGAAGTGTGCCATCCATTTTCCTCTATTTTTCGAGTGGCAGTCCTGTGAAGATTGACCTCAGCATCCCTAGCAACCAGAACTGGCTCTCAAAAATGCCTCCCTGGTTCCCCAGTAGTTTGATGGAATTGAATGAAACATTGAATGCTAATAAACATTTACTAGTACAACAACTTTCTACTACCTATGTGCTACATTGGCCAGGTCAGGGGTCAAAGGTCATCAAATGCAAAAACGGTGAAAACAGCTAAAATTATGACTATGCTCGTGCATAATGCTAAGGCTTCTAAGATTATTAAGCCAGGGTCATAATTTTTGGGTGGAATGTTGCACTGTAGTACGTCGATACAAAAGTGACATTTAGCGTTGAAACTCGATTCCAGTTGCTGGCAGCGCCACCTAGGAGATGTACCTCTGGTGGGCCATCCTGCGAATTTCAAGTTCCCTAGATCCACAGTGGGTGGATGGAACTGGATGAAACTTTCCATATTACATGTAGGCTTTGCACAGGCATGACCTATACCTGCCACGTCAGTGGTCAAAGGTCATCAAATGCAGAAATATGAAAAGTGCTAAAATTACAACCTTGCTTGCACAAAATGCTAAGAATCCGAAAGTTACTGACCCAAAGCCATGATTCTTGGGTGGGACGTTGTCCTTCAGTACCATCATACAGGAGTGACTTTTCATGCTGAAACTCACCTCTGGTCACTGACAAAGCTTGGTCCTGTTAGAGCTGTCCATAATTGCCTGGCGGTTTGTCTTGTTTCCTTGTGACAGGCACTTCTACCCTCCAGAATTAACCGATTCCAACCAAATTTGGACACAATGACCATCCTATGACCTAGTTGTGTCCGCTAGGTTTTGGTTGCTAGGCAACTACTCGTTGCCAAGCAACGGCCAAAAAAACGCTTTTTTCGTACCTCTCACATTTAGAGCTGAAGAAGCATTACACATGAGCGTAGAATGCTCTAACTTCTTAAGGTATAATCTTGTTGTCATTCTCTATCGGAAGTGTGCCATCCATTTTCCTCTCTCTCCTCTAATTCTCGAATGGCAACCCTGCGAAGTCTGGTCTCAGCCTCCCTAGCAACCAGTACTGGTTTTCAAAAATGCCCCCTAGTTCCCCAGAGGCTCAATGGAACTGATTGAAACTTTGAATGCTGATTATCACTGACTAGTACTACAACTTTCTACTGTACACCTATGTGCCACATTGGCCAGGTCAGGGGTCAAAGGTCATCAAATGTGAAAACGGTACTTCTGGTGGGCCATTCCACGAACTTCAAGTTCCCTAGCTCCACAGTGGGTGGATGGAGTCGAATGCATATAAACGTTAATGAGTACTATAAGTGTGCTTTATACTTGCATGACCTATTATATGCCACGTCAGGGGTAAATGTCATCAAATACACTTCAGGAGAAAATTACTAAAATCACGAATAGGCTCGCAAGAAATGCTAAGGATCTGGAGGTTACTGACCTAGACTCCTAGAGCCATGATTCTTGGGTGGGATGTTGTCCTTTGGTACAGCCTTACGGGAATGATTTTTCATACCGAAACTCAATTCCAGTCGCTGACAAACCTTGGTCCACTTAGAGCTGACCATCGTCACCTACCAGCTTGTTTCATGGATAGGTGTGTATTAGCATTTCCAAGATAATGATGTACAACTGAAGCCAATCTGCAATGGTCGCTAAATCGGCTGTATTTTCGTATCACACAGTCTATTTTGCAAACCCCTGCTGCAGTCCACGAGTTAAAGACAGTCATATATGTCAGACTCCTAAGTTATAAACCATAAAATTATTTAAAGAGAATGTGGGGAGTTGAAGATAATCAGACAAGTAAAAGGTGTCACAAGGACAAGTAGTACCTCTAAACGTCGTACAATCCATATTGAGGAGGTATCATGAATAAAGTAACTGGGTATACTCTGCTCCACTAACAGTGTGAGAAAAGCATAGCAAAGATGAAGGGTCTCCCTATCCACCTCTCCCACCCTCAACACAAGCACAAAAAAGCTAAAACACAACCCGGCAGAGGAAAACGGCTGGGCTAGCAAAATTTACAGAACAGGAGGCAACGTTCATTCTATCAGCAATATTAGGCCTAGCAAAACTTTATCTGAGTCTTGAACTATTCTGTCCAGAACTGTCAACTACTCTGCTTGTAGCCAAAACCAGGTACTGTACTGCAGATCTCATACGGCTGTGGAAACTCTTCAAGTCAAGCTTCCACCCGTGGTTCGTCATTGTGTTTTAACTATACATGTGCTGGCAGTCCATGTGTTTCAGTTCATAAAGAATTTTGAAAAATTCACCAAATAGTGAATTAGTAGTGTGCGCAAACGTTCTGATGAATAGACGCCTTGTGTGTGCAACCATTTCTGGTATCCCATGTGCTTGATGGATAAAATGAGTTTAGTTACCGGTGCCTGCACTCCCACGCCTCGCGATAACCTTCTGGTTAGGCAACAAGAGTTAAATTAAGGACAAACAGGTTAACTTAAACACAGCTAGTGAAGTCAGCAAGTAAGTCAAAGACAGCTCGGTAAGTTAAAGACAGCTCGGGTAAGTTAAAGACAACCAGGTATGCTAAAGACAGCCAGGTAAGTTAAAGACAGTCTGGTTTGTTAAGGCAGTCAGGTAAATTACGACAGGTAGATAAGTTATATAGCCAGGTAGGAAAAGACAGACAGGAGAGTTATTACAGGCAGGTAAGTTAAGAAAAAAAGGTATGTTAAAGGCAATCACTTAGTTAAAGACAACCAAGTATTAAATACAGGTAAGTTAAAGTCAACCAGGATACGTTACACGCAGCCAGGTAAGTTAAAATCATACAAAAAAGGTTAAGTATGGTATGCTGCCTGGCTCTCACCTGAGAGTCCCTGGTTCGATTCCCAGCATATTGGTAATTTACCAGATGATTTTTCCTGTGTACAGTACAGGTTTCTCTCCTTATTCTGACTTGCCGTAAGTGCTTGGGATAGATTAAAAGCATCTACTTGCCCGAGTGCCAGGGGGTTAACTCATCCTCTTGATGCCCACAGTGGGGGCGGAGGGACGTTGGTTACAAGATTGTGACAACGTGAGTTAAGTTTTACCTCTTCGTGGTGTAGTGGTATGCTGCCTGGCTCTCACCTGAGAGTCCCTGGTTCGATTCCCAGCATATTGGTAATTTACCAGAAGATTAAGTTAGATAAGTTTAATAGCAATATCAGTTAAAGACAAAGGTAACTAAAACACAGCAAGATATGTTATGCAGTATCAGCTAAAGACACAGGTAACTAAAAGACAGATATTCAAAGACAGACAAGTAAGCTAATGAAAAACAGGGAAGTAAACTTCCCAATCAGGTGAAGTTCTTTATAATTTTTGGTATATTTCCTTGTATTCAATTTGGGGAGTCTTTTCGAACTGCAGGGGTTGGACATAGCCTTCACTAACTCATTCATTACTAGGGTACTCTCTTAAGATGGATAAAAACCCGATAGGAGCGGGAATTAACTACTAATGACGTCCTCGGACCGACAGGGTCAAAAATAGCCAGGTAGTTCAAGACAGTGAGGCAAGTTGAAGACGGGCGAAGTGAAGGCAAGTATAACATTAATGGTGACATTTATAACTACACCACAGAGCGACTCGCCACCAATTAATAAACCAATCCACTTCCCTCTGTCCAACTCTCCTTCACTCTCTATGTAACACCAGTTCACCCACTTTATTCTGGCTATTTCTTCACCGCTCAACATATTGCCAATTACCTATTCATCCACATCTCAATTTTCAGTGCTTCAGTCCCCATGGATCACCTATTTACCCATTTTTATTTTTGCCCAACTCTCATTCTCTATGTATCATCCGTTCCTCCATTTCACTCCCTCCAACTCTCTCCACTCTTTACGAAACATCCATTCATCCGTTTCTCTCAATCCAACACTTCTCCTGTCTATGTGTATCAACATTCATTCACTCAGCTGTGGTATACATTACTTATTCCTTCTTATCACTTACATTATGCCCAGTTTGTTTTTTTGAGAGCATTCTTTTTGCCAATTCATATGTGTCTTCTTTTCTCTAGGATTCCCCAGAATTTGCCCTTTTCTCCTTGTACAGTTTCCCTGTATCCAGTATACAATAATCCAATGTGTGTGTGTGTGTGTGTGTGTGTGTGTGTGTGCGCAGCCAAAACTGGAAAAAGGATTTTGATGAAGCTTGGCAGGATGGATGGAACTGGGTCCCAGGTGGGTCAGTTTTAATTTCATGTCGGCTGAAAGTCTTTGAATGGATGTCTTGGCTCCTAATAATGTTCTCACTGATGTTGCAATATACGCACGTGGAAGAGGCAGCGGGGCATTTCCGTCAAGTTTCATATATACATAAATATTCACACACACACACAGATATATATATATATATATATATATATATATATATAAGCTGCTGTACTCACGCAGTTGCAAGCGCTGGTTCGAATCCTCGCAATATTTAATTTATTATACGGCCATACCACGTTGAGTACACCGCTTCCCGTCCGATCAGCGAAGTTAAGCAACGTTGGGTCTGGTTAGTACTTGGATGGGTGACCGCCTGGGAACACCAGATGCTGTTGGCATCCCTACGTGTCAAGTGGTGTTGGTGGAGGATTAGTGCCCCTCCCTGTAAAACAATTAACTCTAAGCCCTTGGCCACCCCGTTTGGGATACATGGCGTCTGGCAATGAATATATATATATATATATATATATATGGAGCCTCAGTGGTAAAGTGTGCATTTTCGTATACTGAAGAACGAGAGTTCGCGCCCCGCCAGGGTAAAAAACTTTGGGAGCGTTCTTCTGGCCACGTTCTGCATTGGCGGACATCAGGGGTGCTGTGGTTGAACCAGTGTCGCATACTATAAATATAAAGTATGCTTGCACCCAATCGGCTTGTGCAGGCCGATTACACTTGGTTCACTGACTAAGCACACATCCAAAGCCACTCCAACACAACAATACAATTACAAGCACTTCTCACCCTACATACAATCACTACCAGACAGCCTAAGCCACTTGGAAGAGATACATTGGCTGTATCGTCCCGCTTTGGTTGGGATAGGCCGATCCTGCAGTGGACACTCAAACGGCTGATGAGATGATATTATATATATATATATATATATATATATATATATATATATATATATATATATATATGAGCCTCTGTGGTAAAGTGTGCGTTTTCGTACATTGGAGAGCGAGGGTTCGCGCCCCTCCAGGGTAATAAACTTTGGCGGACACCAGGGGTGCTGTGGTTGAATTAGTGTCGCATACTGTAAAGTATGTTTGCACCTAGTCGGCATGCGCGGGCCGATTACACTTGCTTCACAGACTACACACACATCCAAGCCACTACAACACTACAATCACACTTACAAGCACTTCTCACCCTACATACAGTCTCCACCAGACAACCTAAGCTTGGCAGAGATACATAGGCTGTATCGTCCCTACTTCGGTCGGGATAGGCCGGTCCTGAAGTGGATACTCAAACGGCTCATGATGATATATATATATATATATATATCTTTTTTACCCCATGTGCCCTTACACTTTCATTTCTGAGACACTTTCTCCAGTCCTCATCCAACTTTTTCGTCTTTTCTTTAGGGATTTCCTTCTTCATTATAATTATCTGTTGTCTCCAAGGGCGGAATTAGTGAAGGAAAGGGGAAGGGAAGGTATTCAGAAAGTTCGGACCTTTACCCCTTTATGAGCTGTGCCATTGCTTTTTTTTTTTTTTTTTTTTTAGACCGCTGTGAAAGGCAACCTTTTCTTTAGTTAATGCTGACAGCTAACACATAATTTACAATAAGCAGGAATAAATTACTAAATAATAATTTATTCCAGTTCCTTAGTGTGTCAATCTGACTCCGATGATAAAGCTTTAGAATATGCACTGAAAAATCGAGACTCGTCCCTTTCGCTCATTGCTCGATTAGCCACCGTTCTTCATTCACTTTATTTTCACCACATTTTTCTTACGAGTGAGACGTAATAGCCCGGGAGTGTTTAATATTAGTATCATTAGCTCCCCCCCTTCAAGATCGGGACAGTTCCAAGACTCTATTACAGTTAATGCCAGACATATTTATCCAACTGAAAATGAGTCACAGGAGCCTGAGCGTAAATAATCGTACTTTTCCCAATGCTTTTGGTTGCTTTGGGCCTCTCCACACCGAGGCCCGAATAGGGCATACCCTCACGCAAAACTGTTCCATTAAGCAGGTCTAAATATAAATCAGAACTTACCTTTTCACTTATGCCTTGTTCTGTCAAAACCCTTTTTTCACTGTCACCTACATTATGTCTGACACTGAGTAACGGCTCGTTCAGAAAGCGGCTCAGTGAAAGGGGGTGGTATTCTTCCAGTTTTTATCCCGTCCTATACAATCAGGTGAATATGCGTCAGTCACCTTGGAGATTACGTAGTTTCTCTTCCTTAAAGATTTATTTTGCCTGTTACATTTTTTATCCTGTGCTTTATAGATGCAAGCTATTTCCGGACTAAAATACTGAAATGGCATAGAAAGGAAATTTTGATACAATAAGCATAGTAGGTATAAAAAAAAATGCTATAAAGTCTTCCGAGCCACTTAGAATGGGATCCTATGTCCGATAAAGGCCTCAGTGTGGAGAGGTTCTTTCTTCGTTTTTACTTTTTCTATCAAACTGACCCTTTCTCGCCGTCAGCTTTATCTTTGCCACGTCCTTCTACTCTTCCTTCTTATCTCCATGCACTCCTCCTATTTTCACCTTCGTGGCAAGAGGCCAGGTAAATGAAAGCAGCGGGAACTTATCTTGTTCTCGTTCTTGTTGGAAAAAACTCTGAAACAAACCATTGCTGCACTCAGACCTCTAATCCTGCAGCACTCATTTCCCGGGGTAAACTCTCATGGCTTCTCCTATCTCCTGTCACAATTCCGGCTCATTCCATCCACGTCCATGTCCCCTACACCTCCTTACCTCCTTGACAATTTCATTCTTGAAGGATATTTTGAAATTAATATTCATTGCATTAATGCTCCTAAACCTGGAACATCAATCTTCACAGAGTACATATTCCTACACCAACCCCACCACCTACCAAATCGCTAATCCATCCCATCATTGTCTTTGCTCTCAGCGACAATTGCTTTACTCCTCTTTGGACGGTTTCCAGGCGCAACGCAGGTCGCGCGGTCGTCGAAAATGCTTATTTCTTTTGAGGACGTCATTTACATAATTTCTTTCTGTTTGGATATTAGTTTACTCAGCTTAACAGAGCACCCAAGTAGTGAAAAAGTTATTGACATATTTCCAACCCCTGAAAAAAAAAAAAAAAAAAAATCATGAGCCTTAATAAATCGTGTGCAGATAACAGAAACAAAAATACAAAGACGTCATTCTATTGAAGGAGTTTTTTTTTTTTCCTAAAGTGTTATCATTTTTTGTTTTTCGTGTGGTCACTGTTGTCTCACATGTTCTATCTGTTTTCTCAGTTTAACATGTTTCTCCTTTCTTACTCCAAATACGTATCTGTACCTTTCTTGTTTTCATTTATTTTTATCAACATCTGTTCTTCCAGTTCCGTTGTTACGTATCAAAATTAAAATCATCATCATCAACATTGCCATTATTATTACTACTACTACTAATTTTCTTCTTCTTCTTCTTATTATTATTATTATTATTATTATTATTATTATTATTATTATTATCATTATTATTACTATTATTATTATTATTATTATTATTATTATTATTATTATTATTGTTATTATTATTATTATTATTTTTACTATTAGTATTATTATTTTTATAATTATTATTATTACTGCATTCTTGTTAACAGTCACTGCTTTCACCACTCTTTTCTCTCTCTCCTTCCTCGTTGCTCGTTTCTGTTGTTACCTTTCCTTTTATAATCACTTTTACCAGCCTCGTTCTCCCTCCTTTTGTATTTCTCCATTTAATTACACTTACTCTCTGTCATTTACTGCCACATCACTGTTTCCAGCTGCTCTGTCCTACTCATCGATTAGGGACCAGTGCTCTGCTGTGGCGAAGGCTGTGAATCTAATAACGCGTTTGTCCTAGCCTGACGAAACTCCTTAAACCCTATCAGCCCAGTTGACGCCCAAATGTAGTCAAACTGGAAGGTCGACTTCGCGAATAACCAAGAAGAGTCATCCCATCTTCATAACTAGCGTTCATTCAGTGTCGTACAACTACGATTTAGTACCCAAGATATTAGAGTAGCCCAGTTCCGTTAGATGAAAACAAACAGACTATAGTGATCAGTAGGGCTTCAGGAGTCAGAAGTAACCATTTTGTTTATCCTTCCTTCACGGTTCTTCTTTATATTTCTACCCTTCTATTATTTTTTTTTCCCTCTACCCTTTTTATCCATTACTACTTCGCTCCCTTCTTTCACATAACCATCATCTTCACCATCTTCATCATCATTCCATTATCATCATCATTATCATCATAAGCATTATTATTGTCCTTCCGTCTAATAACTCTTCCTCTCTTCTACTTCATCCTCTTCCTAATTCCATCTCTTCTTCAATGTCTCTATCTGATATCCTTCAACCTTCGCTTTCCACTTTTCCCCTTTCACCCTTCATCACCCCTTCCCCAACTTTATCCTCGTCATCCCGTCCTTTCCTTTAGTTACTTAGCCTAACTTCGAGGTTTAGTAATAGTGGAGAGAGAGAGAGGGAACACAGTACTGTTTATATATATATATATATATATATATATATATATATATATATATATAAGGAACACAAGAGCAGGTGGACGGACAATGTATATACCCAAGGAAAACTGAACTGGTCTTCAATTTCTTCATAACTATTGTGGATTCACGTGACAATTGCCCCATCGTCAGATCCAAGTGCAATGCAATATGATAATAAGTACGAATGTAGGATGGATTACAGAACGGGGCCATATTTACTGCGAGAGACAATTCTCAGCAAAGTGCCGGATATAGCTACGTTCAGCAGATCAGAACAAACTGCTAAGTAAGGGGCGCTAGGATGTCTATTAACCACACCGGAATGCAACTCGTTATCTTCTCTGTATACCTCACAACGCCTTTATCCCTGCTCACATCCCACTTCCATCTTCATGTTCTGTCATCCTGAATCTCTGGTCTACCACTACTCCTCCCTTCCCTCTTGTTACTGTCCATCCTCCTTGATTCTAGCAAACACCTTTCCATGCTTCTATGCACCATCCACACTCCTCTCTGCCTCTGGTTCTAATTTTTTTCTTGCCATAAATTCTTTTACCAATAATCTTTCTTCAGTTTTCTTCAAGTTTCTCCCTTTGTATAATTTTGCTGTCAACGTTTATTATCCGTCCCCAACCCGGACGGGCTCGGGGACGGGTATTGTTTTCAATTGGTTTGTCTGCTGTCTGTCTGTCTGTTAACAACTTTACGCAAAAAATTACTGGTGCAATTTTGACTAAAATTATAGCGATGATGAACTATGAGTTTCTGATCATCTGGTTAAATCTGGGGCCAAATTGGGCCAAGGCCCAGGCTGTGGACCTAAAAAATGTTAAAAAACGGCGACAGGTAAAAATCGTTTTTTAACCATGACTCCTTCGAAATTCGTCATACCGACATGAAACCAAAACCTAAAGGTGCATCTTTCAAATCTACATGCTATATAACATGATTCATTAAATCAGGGGGGGTCACATCCCAGATAGCGGTAGGGGGTCCATGTCAGGTGGGTCGGTCCTAAAACTTCAAATGGGCATAAAATCGTCAATTTTCATCCGAATTATTCCAAATTTGATATATGGCATCTCTGACTAGATATCCTGTTGTGTATATACTTCAGCACTAAAATGACTGCCGGGGACGGGTTTGCCGTGCCTTGGCACGGCTTTTTTTTTTTTTTTCTCGCGATATATATATATATATATATATATATATAGGGCTATATATATATATATATATATATATATATATATATATATATATATATATATCCCTCTTTCTCTCTCTTTCTCTCTCTCATTCTTGCATCTGTTGCCTCAGTATCCCCTTCACAAGCTGCCCTCCCTTTGCTTCCCAGATCTTTTTTTTTTTCTTACTTTTATTAAAGAACTTATTTTATTCATTCCTCAGCCAGAAAAGATTTTTGCTCTCCTGTAACGTGCCTTTTTTTTTTTTTTTTTTAGATCTGCCGTTAAAATTCAATATATTTATAATGGTAGCCTTACGGATTAGTAAATAAGACTGAAAAAATTTCAGACTTACTGTTCAATCAAGCTCAGGTAAATAGCAATTAAGTTTATATATATATATATATATATATATATATATATATATATATATATATATATATATATATGTGTGTGTGTGTGTGTGTGTGTATTCATGTTAGTGTTGATATTATACCTGTTTTTATTCTTGTTTCTATTTAATGGTATTTACATTCTTCTGTTGTGCTAACCTGCCACAGAATGAGCAAATTAACATCTTTATGATCCTTTGACACAGTTAACATTCACTGACCATGCCATATTCGGTTAATTGTTGTGATCATATCTAGACTGCAGAGCAATAAAACTTCACCACTCTCACTGACAGTCACTGAATAAATATCGGAAATAAATTTTGAAGTGTTTCAAAATTTACAACACTTACCCAATCTGATGCTTTAAAACTGACGACATCAGTGAACTTCCATGTAGTGAGTCTGCTACTGATATACTGACGTTCACTGTCATACCTGCAGGGGCAGAATAGTGTTACAAAGGTTGTTTAAGAATATCACAAAAAAGTCGTTGACAGACTCTAGCAAGTTTCATAACATGACAGGTTTGCTATATACGATACTGTAGTTGGATTAATGATTGTGCTTTCTAGAGTGTTTCGTCCTTGATGATGATTCCATCACCTTGTGCGGTGATTATGTTGGACTTCTGAGGGGTTGGACTACTGTCTCCATCCTGATACATCATCCAAGTTGTGGCCTACTGTCTCCATACTACGGTAATATATTAGCTAGGTTGTGACCTTGTGTCTCCATACTCATACATAAGGTAGGATGTGGCCTACTGTCTTCATACAGATAAAGTGGCTAAATATATTAATATTACAGCAATCTTATCATAAATAACTATTTTCCTCCTCTCGAAAATTGTAATTGCATTCTGGATCCCACAAGATGATTTTATCTATCTAGGAGGAATTCCTGCAGCCAAAGGATTCAGACAAAATAAAATAGGTAAATACTATATTTCTTTAAGCACTGATAACCATTTATAAATACCAACATACCAAGTTAACTCAGGGTTCTGAGACTTACTCAGCTGAATAAACTCGTCAGGCGTTATCTAGAACAGAATACTGTAGTTGTTCCGACCATTAGAGGGTTAGCAGTGGCCGTAGTAGCTGCACACTTTTCATCTCTTTAACGACCTGGAATCTTTTGAAGCACAGTTTCCTCATTTTATATACGGGCTCTGAATTTTCTCCTGTACGTATCATTGCGATCACTAACTTTATACCCCTGGCTCGAGGTGGGTCAAAGTCGGGCTAGAAGACAGGCCAAGCTAGCAGACACAGGCCACTTCATTATGAGAAGCTCACTTACCTCGACCACAACTCAGTCTCACGGACGACACACATGAGCACAGTTATGAAGTAGTTCGTGAATCATTATCAGACTGCTGGACTAACCATGTCCGCATGCCTAGCTCTATTTCAGTCCTGGCATCGATTTCTCTCGAGTCAAGTGGGTAATGAAATTTGTGATGTTGATAGTGCATACAGTTTATATGCCGTGGGTGTAATGTGTTATCATCATCCTTCTATTTAACATTACACTCTCCACTAACACACCTATACCACTTACCTCACATTGTCCCTCCCTGCCTCCCTCACGCTGCTTCTCCCTGCCTTCTTCACACTGCCCCTGCATGACTCCTTCACACTGTCCTCTCTGCTTCCCTCACACAGCCCCTCCCTGTCTGCCTCACATTATCCCACCCTGCCGCCTTCACACTCCTCCTGTCGGCCTCACACTGCCCTTCCATGCCTCCCTCACACTCCCGCTCCCTTCATCCCTCACACGTCCCCTCCCTGTCTCCCTCATACTCCCCCTCCCAGCATCCCTCACACTCCCCCTTCCTGCATCCCTCACAGTCACCTTCCCTGCTTTCCTCACACGTCCCCTCCTTGTCTTGCTCTCACTCTCCCTCCATGCCTCCCTCACACCCTTCCCTGCCTCCTTCACACCTCTCCCTTTCTCCCTCACACTCCACCTCCGTGCCTCCTTCTCACACTCCTCCTGCTGGTTTCACGCTACCCCTCCCTGCCTCCCTCACACTCCCCCTCCCTGCAGCCGTCACACTCCCCCTCCCCGCCTCCCTCACAGTCTCCCTCTCTGCTTCCCTCATTTCCCCTCCTTGCCTTGCTCTCACTCCCTCCATGTCTCCCTCAAATCCCTCCCTGTCTCCCTCACACTCCCTCTCACACACTCCTCATTTCCCCCTTCTCCCTCCCTCACACTCCCTCTCACACACTCCTCATTTCCCCCTTCTCCCTCCCTCACACTCCTCATTTCCCCCTTCTCCCTCCCTCACACTCCTCATTTCCCCCTTCTCCCTCCCTCACACTCCCTCTCACACACTCCTCATTTCCCCCTTCTCCCTCCCTCACACTCCCTCTCACACACTCCTCATTTCCCCCTTCTCCCTCCCTCACACTCCCTCTCACACACTCCTCATTTCCCCCTTCTCCCTCCCTCACACTCCCTCTCACACACTCCTCATTTCCCCCTTCTCCCTCCCTCACACTCCCTCTCACACACTCCTCATTTCCTCCTTCTCCCTCCCTCACACTCCCTCTCACACACTCCTCATTTCCTCCTTCTCCCTCCCTCTCCCTCTTCCACCAGTCAACCTCTCCATCCCCTCCTCCGTGCTTCCCTCACGATCGCCTTTCGCCCCCTCCCCTTCTCACCTTCACACCCCCTTTCCCCTCCCGCACACCCCCACCCCCTGCCTCCCCCTCCCCAAGCCAGCACCTCACAAACGAGTCTTGGAGTAAATGGTAATCAAACATTCAAGGGGCTCCTTTCAAGAAGTTGGTACCTCCTCCTCTGAACTTTATGTCTTATGTATCTCTCTCTCTCTCTCTCTCTCTCTCTCTCTCTCCCTCCTTCCCTCCCTCTCTCCGCTGTCTCTCCTTCGTTCCTTCTTCATTCTCTTCTTCCTTCTCTCCTTTGCTTAGTCACCTTTCCATCTCTCTGTCTCTGTCTCTGTCTGTCTGTCTCTCTCTCTCTCTCTCTCTCTCTCTCTCTCTCTCCCGTCTTCGTTCCCATCTTCTGCATCGTCCTTCTCTTTCTTTCAAGCATCATTCCATTTCTCAGTCTCTTTCTCTCTCTTCGTTCCCCTTTTCTTTCTCTTCATCCTTCTTTTCCTTGCTTACAGTTGCTTTTCTTTTTTTTTCTCTCTTTCTTTTCCTTCTTCCTATTGTTCCTCATTTCCCTTGCTTACAATCCCCAATGCCTCTCTTCCTTTTTCCATCTCTCATCTTCGATCACTTCTCTCTCTTTTTCCTTTTGTGTCTTCCTTATATCACATTCCCCCCCTCTCTCTCTCTCTCTCTCTCTCTCTCTCTGTCTGCCTGGCTGTCTGTCTGTCTGTCTGTCTTTCTCTACACCTTCCCTTCCTTCTCTCCATTCCTCCTCTCCCTCCCTCTCCTCCCTCCCTCCACTAAGAATATTGTATCAGTCTCTCCGACCTTCTCCGCCAAAGTTGTGGAAGAGACAAAATCGAGGAGGCAAATTTTTCACAAGACGTTGAGAGAGAGAGAGAGAGAGAGAGAGAGAGAGAGGGGGAGAGAGAGAGAGAGAGAGAGAGAGAATAGATGGAGGAAGGGAGGGGGGAGTGAGGGAGACGAAGAAAATGACAGGTGAGAGGGATGGAATGAGAGGAAGATGCGGATAGGAGGAGACGGTGAGAATGTGTATGCGAGACAGAAGGAAAGCAGGAAACGGACGAAGGAGAAAGGCAGCACAAAAATAAAAGACCGTAATAAGGAAAGAAAAACAAGAGGATTGCGGGCAGAAGAAAAACGCAAGAGAAGGGATGGAAGGAGGGAGAGAGGGAGAGGAGAAAAGTAGTGCAAGAAGAGGGAGGGAGATAGAAAAAAAGAAAAAACAGGAAAAGGGAGTTGAGAGATATGGAAGAGGAGTGAGGGAGGGAGGGAAGGAAGAAATGCATGAGGAGAGAGGGAGGAAGAAATGGAAGGAACAAAACCAAGAGGAAGAAGGGAGGGGAGGGGAGAAATTCAAAAAGACGGAGGAAGGGGTGGAGAGATATGCAAGAGGAGTGAGGGAGGGAAGATCTGTAATGTAAAAGGCAGGGGGGAAGGAAGGGCAGATATGAAAGTGAAAGGGATAAAAGTAAATCAAGGAAGGAAAGGAGAAAAAAAAAAAAAGGGAAAGGAGAGAAGGAAGGAAAGAAATACAAGAGAATGGAGGAAGGGGAGAAGAGAAGTTGAAGAGTTTCTGGGGGAAAGCGAGAAATGGAAATAGGGAGGGAATTATGAAGTATGGAGGCGTGAGAGGGAGGAATGGTGAGAAAAACAAGAGAAATGAGGGAAGGATTGAAAGGATAGAAATGAAAAGATGATAAAGAATGGAAGAAGAAAAGGAGGAGGAAAAGAGAATGAAAGGAGGAAAATAGCGGTACAGGGAAGGAGAGAAATGCAGGAGTTTATTAATAATACACACAGAAAAAATTTGCTTGACAGTCTCCAGTTTAATAATGTGAACTCCAGTTTAATAATCACTGCAAAAGTAATAAAAGGTACAATAATTGCATTCCCGTAGTGATGAACAGCAACCTTACCTTTTGTAAATTTTAGTATGCATTTTTTTATTCCAGAAAGGTAATATAAGTACTGACGAGCAATTACCTGCATGCCTTGAACTATATATCGGTATAACACAGCCTACATTTTAAAACTTTAATGAGAGTTGCAGTGGATAGTGTACAAGAGCATCATGCCACATCGTACAGCATAAAGCTACTACAGTAATGTAAAGTATGAATATCATAAAGCACTGGTAGCTAGACATATAATATGAATGAGAAAATTGTTTGACAAAAGATATAAATAACTTTTTCACGTAGTATACAAGCACATAACACGGAATTTAAGCATGCTCATGACAGCTAATATTCTGCATACGAAATCTTTTTATGAATCTTGCACAGCCACAATGTCTGTTAAATTACTGGGTGTTCGCTATAAATTATTCACCATTCTGTGAGAAGATACAACTAATACAATCGTGTAATATCTGGGCAGTGGCGTACCTGAGGGGGGGCGGCGGGGGGGGGGGCTGTTTGAAACTGCCCTCCAAAGCCTTAAAAATTTATAAGTTTTTTAATTAATATTTAAAAACATATATATTTATCATCCCGACAATCCCGGCTGAGAAATTAGATAGGTTTTGAGAATTAAGGGGGCTAAGTTCTTTGCGGGACCTACCCTCCCGGGCCCCCAAATCTCTAGGTACGCCCCTGTATCTGGGTCTCCACACACGAAACACAAGCCCGATTCAAAACTACTCTAAGTATGTTTGAGTTAGAGCCTTTGAGCGGTCTGTGAGAGATTCAGATCTTCTTTTAGTATATCGGCTTTTCCTGAGATCGACAAAAGACCGACTCATGCCCCAAGTCATCTCTAGCTTTGTTTAAGCATTCGACGATAGTAGTATATTCCAGTAGTAGTAGTAGTAGTAGTAGTAGTAGTAGTAACTAGTAGTAGTAGTAGTAACAGTAACAGTAGTAGTAATAGTAATAGTAGCAGTAGCAGTAATAGTAGTAAATGTTGTTGTTGTTGTTGTTGTGTTGTTGTTGATGTTTTGTTGTTGTTGTTGTTGTTGCTGTTGATGTTGTTGTTGTTGTTGTTGTTGTTGTTGCTGTTGTAGCCCCAGGTCCATGTAAAACGTTGACCCACTGGATTTCAGAATGAACTTGTCCTCTTGCAGTCGTCCATCCTCTTGTTAAAGGAATGCGAGAAAACTGAGGGACGTTCCAGTTCTATCAGCGTCACCACGTGAAGGCGTCCCTCTCCAGCACCTTTATATTTCAACAAACGCCAAACGATTTCCTTCAGCTGAAGGTCAGTCGAAGGAGTCTGAGTATCATTACTTGTATCATCAACTCTTGTATGGGAGGGACAACTCTAGTTTTATATGCCAGCTGTCAGAAAATTCATTCAGCTGGAAGGGAGTCATAGTAACCTGAAAATGTTACTGCTCAAACAAATAAAAACTACAACTAGAGTAAAGTGACCCGAGGTCACAACACCCCGCCCCCGCCCCAAATTTGGAGCCCCCCATTTCCACCCTTACCCTTCACGGATTTTCACCAAAATCGAACCACTTCCTCAGTTCCACATACTCAACATGTGTGCAAAGTTTAAAGATGATCCATTCATTGGTTCAAGAAGTATTCGATGCCCAGACTCAAAAAATGTGTGTGACCCTGGCTCTGACCTTTCAAGTTCACCGAAGGTCAAATGTAATGGTGCCAACAGAATCCCCAAATATGACTTCCCATTAGTGATTAAGAGTAACCATGTGTCTATCTCACCGTTTACCTCCTGTGGCACTTTGGAAAATTTGCTCCAAAAGGGGGGGAGGGCCCCACTAGCACCCTTACCCCAAGTGGATCTTTACCAAAATCGAACCACTTCCACAGTTCCACATACCCAGCACCTGTGCAAAGTTTGAAGATAATCCGTTCATTGAGTCATTGAGTCAGCAGTTAATCGATGCTCAGACTCACAAACAAATAAACGCCAACGATCACATACACCCCATCCGCAGTGAATTGCAGGCTGGGTGAACAAAGTTATATACTCCTTCTGAGGTTATTTGTTACAGGGCAGAGTATGCAAGAAAACAAAATCCTTCAATCAATCAACCAATCTCTCTCTCTCTCTCTCTCCTCACATACATACGCACGCACGCACACGCGCGCGCGCACATACACATACAGTATATACACACACACATACTGTACATACATGTGTGTGTGTGTGTGTGTGTGTGTGTGTGTGTGTGTGTGTGTGTGTGTGTGTGTGTGTGTGTGTGTGTGTGTGTGTGTGTGTGTGTGTGTGTGTGTGTGTGTGTGTGTGTGTGTGTGTGTGTGTGTGTGTGTGTGTGTGTGTGTGTGTGTGTGTGTGTGTGTGTGTGTGTGTGTGCAAAAATATTCGATCACGAAGCCATGTCGTCAGGTGGAGCTCGCTCCTTCTCTGCACTACGTCGTTAACGACGCAAGTGTTCCATAATCCATGACAAGCGGCCACAAGCTACCTCGCTGTGAAAATTCGAGAGGATACAGGGGAACTTGGCCACTCCTGCCATCTCCCCCTCAGCCACATCCCAACCCCCTCCCCTTTGTAAGGTGGTGGTGGTGAGGAGGGAGAATTGATGACTAAGTAATATTCTGACTTCGTATAACCTCCTTCCCTTCACAGTCCAGCTGACCTCTCGTTCAAACATGTATAACTGTTTTAATGTTGTGTGTAGGAATGAATTTCACCTTATTTTAATTAAAGCACAATTTAGAGGTAAGGCCCTTTATTTTCTTAAAGGTAACGTTTCGCCCACTTTATGGGCCAAAACGGCGCCTCTAAGAAAATAATAATCCTTACCTCAAAACTGTGCTTTAATTAACCAAGTTGTCAGGCATACTACCTCAGACAACTTCACGTTTCTCGAATTTGTTCAGCTATCGATGAACAAATTGCCGAGCATACTGATCTGTTACAGAGAGTGGGAGTTGTTATAAACTATTCCCTATGACTTGTCCTAAAACCGGTGGAAGCCCCGAAAAAGTCCTATGGCAAGGTTGTAGAGCCGCTTTACTGTTTATGTCGCCAATGAAGCACGCAAAGCATGCTGTAATGCACGAAATCTTCAAGCTGACCCACTCATGACCGGGACACCTCCATTCTATTCCAGCTAACGCCAGACGATTTCGTTCATGTAAGAGCGAGTCATAGGTTCATGAGCGAAATTATACCCTCACCTTTATTCATCTCATAGTCGAGACAACTCTGGTATTCTATTCCTGATGAAGCCACACTTTATTCAACTGAGAGTAAATAAAAATCTTAAAGCAGGGGTGGGGAACCTTTCTCCTATTAAGAGCCATTTTTAACATCATTCGCGGGTCATACAAAATTATCATCTTAAAATCAACTATAGCCTAGTACATAATATATATACAGTATATATATATATATATATATTTATATATATATATATATATTTATATATATATATATATATATATTCGTTCATGAGTTTATGAAATTGCATTTATGAATTGCCTCGCGGGCCTGATCAAATGGTCTTGCGGGCCTTATACGGCCCGGAGACCGTAGGTTCCCCACCCCTGTCTTAAAGTATTAAAAGCTATCTGTAAAACTGCATTTCACTGTCATCGAGATTATTTGGAGATCAACGAACAAGCTGCAAAACTCATTGGTTCGTTCGGGGGTTAACATTGCTATTTTTTTTCACTATATTACAGAGCTGTAACAAGGCTTTAACGCTAGAAGACAATGCTAGTCGCGAAGTAGTGCTACAAAAAGGATGCACAGCCGAAGTATTGTCACATTTTGCCTCTGAGCTACATGAGCAAGCTGCAGGACGACGAAAATCTCCACATTAAGATGGATAAACTATTGATCAAGGCAAGGTTGATCAAGTATGGCACATTTTTTGAAACACCTGACGTAGATAGAACGTGCCAGACTTCTTGATATCATACTTGGCTGCATAATGTAATGAGGGATGTAATATAGGTTAATCAGATATACTAATCATGAGCATTGGAGTATTCATTAATGGCCATAAAAAAATGTGGTCTTCCATACACTTTCGTCATCTCAATTTTAATTACCAGTATTGCTTTCGGTGGCTTCTCCAGCCGAATCCTGAAAAAAAAAAAAAAAAAAAACTACGAAATGAATGACAACTTAGGCGATGTGTGGTAATCCCCAGGCTAGCGCGAGCTGACGATGCAAGGAAAGAATCGAGGCTCTCATAATTTGGGATTATCTGGATATCTTGAAAACCTTGTACCCTACAGAAAAACTGAGGGGCAAAGGTTGAACATAGAATTCTCAAAATTTTAAAACCTACCTAACATAAAATTCTAGAAAAACTAAAGGATCTCAGAAACAATGCATTCTAGAGCAAAATTGAGGGATACTAACCCTCTTCTGAAAATATCTTCAGATTTCATCCTTTTCTACACATTCCCAAAGGTTAAACACAAAATTCTCAAAAATTCAAACTTATCTAGCTTAAGAAAACGAAATCCTAAATATCTAAAAGAACGGTGCTGACTCCTTTCTGAAGGCATCTCATCACAATCCAACCTGTTTTTCACTTTCCCAAATGTTAAATACCAAATTCTCAAAACTTCAAATCATACCTAACCTAAAGTTGTAGAAAAACTTTAATAATTCAAAAACCCTCTGTCCAGGAGGAAGACTGAAAGATACATACCCCCTTTCGAAATTAATCCATCAGATTTCAACCTCCTCTACACATTCTCAAAGGTTAAAGACTAAATTCTTAACATTTCAGAATGCATGTAAAATTTTAAGCAAGCCCAAATATCTCGAAAACAGTTTGTTCTGGAACAAAAATGAGGAGCATCGACCCTTTCATAATACAAGCCATCATATCAACCTCTTTTTCACATTCCAAAAGGGTGACTATCAAATTCTCAGAATTTAAAAGCTAGCCTAAACTACAACTTTGGTACAGTAAGGTACTTCATGCCAGGCGCTGGGCTGGTGATGTGAGATAATCATTTCCTCAATAACTTAGTAGGTCCATCCCCTGGGGGGGTTCGTCAATAATGCAGACACCTAATCCTATTGTTCATTCAAGGTTTTAACAACACACGCTTCCAAGCTCCACTTTCACTGGCTGCAAATCCTAAGGTGAGAGAGATTTGGTATGCTTCTTTGCCCGTAGATGATTCTCTTTACTATGGTGCACTATGAAGGAAGGTGACAGACATGTCCCAGATGTGAAGCACATGCAGTTGAACAGTAGGCGAACCTTTGCCCTTTACAGTACTCTTCCATCACATGTGTTTGAATCATCAGTAAATTCCTTTCAACAATATTGCTGTGTCTGCTTCCATGCACTCCCCGTTTTCATTACATTTGTCCATTGATCTCTCCTGTACGCTGAAGTCTTTTATTTCTATTCTTCCATCATCCTGGCATTTTTTATTCAGCTTAGGTGAATGCAATATTAAAAGATTTAATGTGTAGTAAATCGCCTAGAGATGGCATGAAAAAATACAAAATACATTATAGTTACGAACTGTGAATAAGTTAATTTATCCACCTTTCACTACAAATCCACAGGCATTCTTCAAAAAACTTACTTCTGTCGCTCTTAGTTGTAATTTCTGCTTTTAACTACCAACGTCTTACTCCTTTAAGCCCTTCATTCAGATTAAGCTCTATTACCTGCATCGACGAGATCAAGGTGAATTTGTCTGGGAATGCTTTGAAATACACTTTCACTGCATTCAAACCATTAATGTCAAATAAATGATTAAATGAAGAGTGTAGAGGAGCTTTGTATTGCATTGCGTAGTACTCTCAGCCAGGACCATAACTAGTGTTTAGTAAAGCCATCTAGAGGACTTTTGTCCACACTCCCTTTACACAGTAGTACCTCCTCGTGATGATAAGCATCCATTTCCTCTGATGACTTGTGAAACAAAATTTCTGAAATGAATAAATACAGTTTCATGAAAGTATAAGTCGTGCTGTCCAGATATCGTGACCAAATTTTGGAAGAATTAAAATAGTGCCAAGAAAACCTTTGAAGTTTGAAAAACCGCAACGGGTGGTCTGTCATATGGCAAAAAAGAAAAGCTTTAAACTTTCGTCCTTTTGAGGGCATAACTGGCAACAACGGCAACAACATAAAAAAAAAAACACACACACACTGGAGTAGATTAATGATATATCTTCCAGAGCTCGTCTTCTCGAGGGAACTTGATCAACAGAATCCTGTTCTGCAACCATTACTTGCATTCCATCGCTAAAGAACAAGTCTTCACCAAAGCAAAAACGTAGGAACAAAACTTTCCTCTAAATTCACCGCAGAATGCAGGACACTCATGCTTAAGAGATGAATTCTTGAGTATATGGTAGTAAAACACACACACACACACACACACACACACACACACACACACACACAAAGAGAGACAGAGGTAAATAAAATGTTGGAGAGACAGGCAGACAAGTAGGCAGGAGCATCAGAAGGTGTGAGTGGCTGAGGGCAAGTAAATAATGTAGGGGAGAGAAACAGGGTGGCAGGGGGGAGGCCGGAGGAGGAGAAGGGAGAGGAATGAAATGAAGGAAGGGAACTGAGAGCAATGAATGAAGAGAGGGAGGGTAAGAGAGAGGACTGACGAGAGGGAGGGAGGGAAGGAGGGGAAGAGATAGAAATGGAGGGATGATGAGGGGGGAATAAAGGGATAGATAGAGAGGACACGTAAGAAATGATGGGTGAGAGGAAGGTAAGGAAAGTAACAAGCAGCAAGGGAGTAAAGGAGGAAGAAAAGGTGGGAATGGGTAAAATGAGGGAAGCAGCGATGGACAGAATGAAGGAGGCAAAACAGAAGGAAGGAAGTAGGGATGGAGAGAGCGAAGTAAATGAAAAGGATGGAGGGAGCCAAGAAAAGAGGAATGAAAAGACAGGCAAACAAAAAGGGAGGGATGCAGGAAGTGAAGAAAGAAGCGCTGGAAATATGGGAGGAAGGAAATGAAGGCGGAGGAGGAGGAAAAGAAATAGGAGGAAGGTAGGTTAAGAAAGATTGACAAAGGCAGGATATTAAGAAAGAAAAGTATGGAGAGAGGGAAGGAAGAAGTGTGAGAAAGATGGGGCAAGAGGAATGAAGGAAAGAAGGAAGTAAGGAATGTAAAAAACCGTCAGGGAAAGAGGGAAGGAGGAAAGGTGAAAATGGGGAAAAGGAAAAAAGGAAAGAGACAGGGAGAGAGCGAAGGAAGAAGGAAAGAAAAGAAGGTGAGGGATGATGGAAAAAGGGAAGGAAGTAAAGAGGTAACGAGAGGGGCAAGGTAGAAGGGAGAAGGGTGAAAGATGAGAGAAAAAGGAAGAAAAGAAGGATAGAGGTAGGTTGGGAGGAACTGAAGGAAGGAAAGATGGAAGAAAAAGAAAAGAGAGGGGGTAGTAAGAATGGAAAGAGGTAGGAAAAGAGGAAACGGAGGGAGGTAGAGAAGGAGGGTGAGAGAAGGGAAAAAGAAGGAAAGAAGAAGTAGGAAGAGAGGGAGGAATGAAGGGAAGGACGGAGGGTCAGAGAGGAAAAAAAGAGTATTAAAGAAAGATAAAGGTAGGGAGAAGGAGAAGAAATGGGGACGGGAGGGGGTGAAAGAGAAGAGAAAGATAAAAAGAAAGGAAAACATGGAGGAACAAAATAAAGAAAGCAAGACAAGCAGAGAGTGAGGAAGGATGGAAGAAGAGAGGCATAGAGCAAAGTAAATAAGAAAGAAGGAAGAGGAAAAGGAAAAAGGGAAAAAAGAAAGAGAACACGGATGGAAGCACGCAAGAAGGCCAGAGATAGGCAGATTTGTAGGCCAGAAGGCAAGAAGCTGTAAAGGCATGGGAAGGGAGAGAGTAGGAGGAGGAGGGAATACAGAGGGGACAAAGGAATTAAAAGGAAAACAAACAGCAAAAGACTTAGTTCTTCAGGAGCTGTTTGTTATAGACAGGTTATAAACGAAATTGTTCTATGAATCAAAGACAAGGAAAAAAATTCAAGAAAGCTTAGCAGAAAAGGCAAGAAGGGAGGGGGAGACAAACAGAAGGAGACTGGGAAGGATGGGGGAAAGGACATGAGAAGAAAGACACAGAGAAACAAAGATGAAATAAAGAATGAATAAAAGAAAGTATAAATAAATGAAGAAAGGAAGGAAAGAAAGAAGGCACAACAAAAAATTAAGGTAGGGAGGAAAGCAGGAATTTGTTGAGGAAAGGATGTTACCTGGGAGGAAGGAAAGGAGGAAGGAACACAGGGAAGGAAGTAATGAAGGAGGTTAGGAGGGAAGGAGATCTGAGTAAGGATGGAATGCAGGAATATGTAAGATGGAAGGAAGGCAGGAATGGGAGAGAGAAGGCAGGAATGGGAGAGAGGAGGCCGGGATGGAGACTGGTGTTGAAGGAAGAAAGTAAATGAAAGAGAGAGAGAGAGAGAGAGAGAGAGAGAGAGGGGTGGGGGGGAGACAGGGAGCGAATGCGGGAGGGAGGCAGGGAGGAAATGAGGGAGGGAGGCAGAGAGAGACTGAGGGGGGCAGGAGGGGAATGAGTGAGGTAGAGAGGGAATGGGAGAGGTCGGGAGGGAATGAGAAAGGCAGAGGGGGGAATGAGGGAGACAGAGAGGGGATGAGGGAGGAGGGAGGAAAGGGGGAGGACAGAGAGGGAAGGAAATAGTGAAGGACGAGGGAGGCAGAGAGGGAACGAGGGAGGAGAGAGGAAAGGGGAAGGCAGAGAGGAAAGAGGGAGGCAGAGAGGGAAGGGAGGAGGTAGTTAGGGAAGAGGGAGGCAGAGAGGGAAGGGAGGAGGCAGTGAGGGAAGAGGGAGGCAGAGAGGGAAGGGGGAAGGCAGGGAGGGAATGAGAGAGTCAGTAAGGAACTGGAGAAGGCAGGGAGGGAAGAGGGAGGTAGTGAGGGAAGAGGGAGGCAGGGAGGGAAGGGGGAGGCAAGGAGGGAATGGGGGAGGCAGGGAGGGAATGAGGGAGGCAGGGAGGGAATGAGGGAGGCAGGGAGAGAAGAGGGAGGCAGGGAGAACAGATAACGGAGAAAGAAAGCAAAAAGGCAAGGAAATAGAATGAAAAGGAAGAGTTGTACGAAGGAGGGATGAGAACAAGAATGAAGGAGGGAGAAAGGGTGAGTTGAAAGAGGGACAAAAAGAAAGGAGGAAGGAGGGAAGGAAGAAAGGAAAAAAGCGAGGGAGGAAGGAAGGAAGGAAGTAATAGAAAACGGAAGGAAGGAATTGAGGAAGGAAAGAAATGAAGAAAGAAAGAAAAAGAAAGAGTGAAAAAAGAAAGAAAGAAAGAAAGGGAAGGGAATAAAGAAAGAAAGAAGGAAAGAAAGAAAAAGAATGGAAGAAAGAAGGAAGGAAGGAAGGAAGAAATGAAGAAAGAATAAAAAAGAAAGAATGAACGAAAGAAAGAAAGGAGGAAGGAAGGAAGGAAGAAAATGAAGAATGGAAAGAAGAAAGAAAGAAGAAAGGGAGAAAGAAATAAAAGAAGAAAAGAAGAATGAAGGAAGGTTGAAAGGAAGGAAAAATAGAAGTGATATTTGAAAGAAAATGAGAAAATTACGAATGGTGTCGAATAAACAAAAAAAAAAACGAACTTAATGATAATAATAGGAATGAAGAAAGAAAATACCATGAGGTAAGTAAAAACAATGAAGGATAAGAAGAAATATAGGAGGAAACAAAGAAAAAAAGAAAGAAGGAAGAAAGGAGGGAATAAAGCTGCAAGGTGAGCTAAATGATGGAAGGAAGGAACAAAGGAAGGTAGGAAGGAAGGATGGAACGAATAAATGAAAGAAAGAATAAATGAAAGAAAGATAAAAAAAGGAATATAGCTATGAAGTGAAAAGCTCGAGAGAGAGAGAGAGAGAGAGAGAGAGAGAGAGAGAGAGAGAGAGAGAGAGAGAGAGAGGGAATGAAGGACAGATGGAATGAAGAAGTAAAAGAAAGATACGAGGTGAAAGAATGATGGGAGGAGGGATGAGAGGAAGAAGTAACTGATGGAAGGAAGGAAGGGAGGAGGGAAAGATGGAAAGAAAGAGGGAATGAATGAAGGAACATGGAGGGTTTGAATGAAGGAAGGAACAAGGAAGGGAGGAATGAAGGGAGGAACAAGGAGGTAAAGAAGGTATGAAGAAAGGAGGGTATGAATGAACGAAGAAGCAATGAAGAATGGGGGAAGGGGAGAATGAATGAATGACGGGGCATGGTGGGAATGAAAGAAGAAAGGAATGAAGGAAGGAAAGGAGGAAGGAATGAAGGAAGGACTGAATGAAAGAAAGAATGAACAAATGAGGAAAGGAGAGAATGAATGAATGAAGGAGTATGGTGGGAATGAAGGAAAATATGAATGAATTAGTGAAGGAAGGAAGGAAGGAAGGAAGGAGGGAGGGAGGGAAGGAGGAGGTCATGGGTAATTCAGACAACCTCTTTCTCTCCGCCATCAATATGCACAACTGAGTGACATTTCCTTCGCGCCGGAGGTGAGAGGTGAGAGCAGGGGAGGAGGAGAGAAGAAGAGGAGAAAGGAAGAGAAGAACGGAAGGAGAGGAGGGAAGAGGAGAAGGAGGGATGGGGGAGAGAGAAGAGAATCAAGGAGGAGTGGAAGAGCAGCAGAAAGAGGAGGATGGGAGGAGGGAGGGGAAGAGGGGAACTGGGAGGGAAGAGAAGGGGAGGAGGAGGGAGGAGAAGAAGGGGGAGGAAGGAAAAGAGGGAGAGGAAGGAGAGGTGAGAGCAGGAAAGAGAAGAAAAGAGGAGAAATGGAGGGATAAGAAAGAGACGGAGGGAAGAGAATGATGAGGGGAGAAAAGGAGGAGGAGGAGGAGGAGAAAATATTATAGAAATAAGAAGGAGAAATGAGAGAAGAGACGAGAGCATATGATGAGGGTAGGAGAGGAGAGAAGAGAAAGAAAATGGTTATGAGTGGAAAGACGATAAAAAAGGAGGAGAGACGAGGAAGTAGAAAGATAAAAGGAGGAAGTGTGAAAGACGAGGAAGCACGGACGTGAAGGGGGTTGGGGGGAAGAGGAGATGTGAAGAGAGAGCAAGTTAGGAGGAACGAATAAAGGTTAGAAAGACGAAATGAGTGAATAAGTAATATGGGGGCGAATGGAGAGTGAGAGACTGACTAAGAAGGTGGGGTAACTGGCAGAAGAGGCAGACTGAGAGAACGATGGACTGATAAAGTGGAAGGCTGGTGCGTCGCTAAAGGAAGGGACTTTACTGAGTACGGACAGAAGTGCTGCGTGTGTGTATGTTTATGTCTATTTGATGATTGTGCATGTGTGAATGTCTGTTTGTCCAAGTACATAAGTGTGTGAATGGTGTGTATGCACATGTAAACGCCTCAACTGTGTGTGTGTGTGTGTGTGTGTGTGTGTGTGTGTGTGTGTGTGTGTGTGTGTGTGTGTGTGTGTGTGTGTGTGTGTGTGTGTGTGTGTGTGTGTGTGTGTGTGTGTGTGTGTGTGTGTGTGTGTGTGTGTGTGTGTGTGTGTGTGTGTGTGTGTGTGTGTGTGTGTGTGTGTGTGTGTGTGTGTGTGTGTGTGTGTGTGTGTGTGTGTGTGTGTGTGTGTGTGTGTGTGCTAATTTTCGTGGAGATAATCAGGGTGAATAAGAGTGTTAAAGACATAAGCTGATTTTCATGGAGACCATCTATCTATCTATCTATAACCCGACGCCCTAATCCCGCAAAGGGTGGCCGCAGACAAAACGCCTCCAAGTCCCTCTGTCACCCACCTTTGACTGCCCTCCCCCCAACTCACTCCCCCTCCATCTCAACTCCATCCCTCCACCTCATCCTCGGTCTCCTCCTCCCTCCACCTCATGGAGACAATTTAGTGAAAGAGTTCCAGTAGAAACTCTGCGCTATTTTACGTGGAGAGAGATTCAGTAAAACTATTTCAAAACATTGGCCAGATTTAATGGACATAGTTATAGTGAACGCTTTAATATCTGTGCTAGTGTTAATGGATATGGGTTTAGTGATGACAGCTTTTAAAACATGAACTAGTTTTGATGGATGTAGTTTTAATGAGAAGTTTTAAAATGATGAGCTAGTTTGGGTGAAGGCGTTTTAATGAAGAGAATTTTTCATGGTGTGTGTGAATACCTTTATTGGTGATCGTTTAAATGGTTGTACTCTTAATGCTCTTACTTTTAGCTGTTACACTTTTAGTATTGATAGTCTTGGTAAGGATGATGTCGGCTGAGTGTTTGGTGGAGAAAATTTTGATGCAGATGGTGCTGGTGGAGACAGATGTATTGGTGATAGCTCTGGTGGAGAGAATAAGTGCAATAATTTTGGTGAAGACAGTTTGGTTGGTGACAGCTTTAGGAGAGAGTTGTAGTGAGATACTGAACACAGTCATGGTGGTGACAGTCTTCATGAAGATGTTTTTGGTGGTGACAGTTTTGTTGACGATATACGCTTTTGGTGGTGATAGTTCTGTTGAAGAGATACAGTTTTGTTGGTGATGGTTTTGTTGAAGATATACAGTTTTGGTGGTGATGGTTTTGTTGAAGATATACAGTTTTGGTGGTGATGGTTTTAAAAGAGTTTTAGAAAAGGTAGTTTTTATTAGACATTCTGTAGCTTGCTTTGGCGGATATGGTTATGGTGTAGATGGTTTTGCAGAAATTAAGTACACATAAAATTGCAGACTTTCAACAACAAAATACGAGGCAAGTCCAGTTTAAATCCTTTCATGAACGGAGGCAAACATCAATGAAATCATGACGTCATCGCCTCTAGGGCCAGTCAGCGTGGGTCTGCAACTTCACCCGGCCAATCGCGTGCCACAACACACTTCAGACTTTATAATGAGGTTCTCCGCCCCTTTAAACCCCGATACGCTGAACCCAGGCAGTGGCGATTTAAAGATGGTGGGTGTTTAGAGGAGAAGTGGGGGAAAAAGAAAAGAAGGGATGATAATGTGTGTGTGTGTGTGTGTGTGTGTGTGTGTGTGTGTGTGTGTGTGTGTGTGTGTGTGTGTTTGCTAGGTAACAGAGTTCTTAAGTTGCCCTCTGGTTTAGCCTCTCTCTCTCTCTCCATGCCTTTGTCTAAGACGTGTCTGTGTGTCTCTATCTGTCTGTCTGTCTAATTTAATACCAAAAGCCTCCCAGTACCCTCCTTCCTCTCACCCTCTCGCTCTCCTTCATCTTCCTTTCGTCCTTCCCTCCTTGACTTCCTCCCTCCATCCCGTCCTCCTCCTTTCCTTGATTTCCTCCCTTCCTCCCTCCCTCCTTGGCTTCCTTTCTCCCTCCTCCTTTTCCATCATTCCATCACCACCCTCCCTAATTCTCCTCCCAGCTTCCCTATCTCTTTCTTCCATCTTCCCTCCCTACCTGTCCCTCCGTCTTACCTCCCTTCCTCCCTCCCTCCTCCCTCTCCCAACCTCCCCCCTTCTCTCTCTCTCTCTCTCTCTCTCTCTCTCTCTCTCTCTCTCTCTCTCTCTCTCTCTCTCTCCCTCTCTCTCTCTCTCTCTCTCTCTCTCCTTTCCTATTCCCTTTCTCCCATACCTCCCTGCCTCTCCCTCCTTCCCCCTCTCTACTCCTTCTTTCTCCCTTTCCCTCTCCTTTCTTCCTTTCCCCCATTCTTTCTTCTCTTCTGATCTCATTCGTCCCTCCCTCCTCCTACTTCTTCCTCCTTCCCTACCCCCCTACGTCCCCTACTTCCCTATCGCCCTCCTTTCTTCCCTCCTTCTCTCCACACCCTCCTACCCTCCCTCTCCCCCTCTCCCCCTTCCCCCATTGAAAGGGAGGTGAGGCTACCATTGTCCCTCCCCTCACTCCCATTGTCTGACTGGCACAAGTATTTAGCAGAGGCAGGGCAGGGAGGGGGAGGCGGGGAGGGAAGGGGGAGGCAAGGAGGGAAGATGAGGGGGAGGCAAGGAGGGGAGGAGGAGGGGAGAGCTAAGGAGGAAAGGGGAGAAGGAAGATAAGAAGGAAAAAGGGAAGGAGAGGAAAAAAAGGAATGAAAGCAGTGGGACGAAGGGTAAGAAAGGAAGAGAGTGGAATGGAAAATGAGGAAGACGGACTGAAGGGAGGAAGGGAGAGGAAGAGGGAAAGGGAGAAGAGAAAAAGGGAGAAGAAAAATAAGAAGAGTGTGAGAAAGAAGGAGAGAAGGGAAGGAAATGGAAGGAAGAAGAATGAGAGAGAGCGAGAGGAAGGGGGGGAGAAAGTAGAGTGGGGGGAATGTGGGAAGCAAAATAGGGTAGAGAGAGGGAGAAATTACTTAGGGGAATATGAACAGATAGGCACAAATAAAAAGACAAACAAATAGATAGACAGACAGATAGATGGATATAGACAGGGAGAGAAAGGAGGAGAAGGGATGGAGAAGGAGAAAAAGAAAAACAACAAACGAAGAGGAAAAGGAAAAAGAAAAAAACGAGGAAAAAAAAAGAAGAGGAGGAGGAGGAAAAGGTAAGAGAAAGTAAGAACAGAGGAAGAAGTGAGGTGGGGGTAAGACTGAGGGAGGCAGGTAGACAGTCAGGCAGGCAGGCAGAAAGGACGTTGGTAGGTAGGTCAGAGAGCAAGTGAGAAGGAAAGGAGACAGGAAATAAACAGGCTAATAAGGAATCTGCAACTGAAATTCGCGATAACATTAGGAGAAGAGAATGGAGGAAACAAGGAAGCAAAAATGGGAAGGAATACAAGTTAATAAGGGTCAAGGTTGAGACAGGTGCCATGAGGCGTTTGATCACGGTGCTCATATCAGTAACTTATGCCTTTGAGGTTGTGGAGGGTTATAAACAGTTACTCCCCCTGAGTGTTACTCGAGGTGCCCATGTACTCATAAAAGGTGGATGAACACTTGAGTTGCGACCTCTGTCCACACAAGGATTCAAAACCCTGGTGCTAACGGGCCGGCAGCTTTGTACCCAACAGCACTGTCCACTAGGTTACTACGACAGTAAGGGATAGAGGAAAGACGGCAATACTGAGAGAGAGAGAGAGAGAGAGAGAGAGAGAGAGAGAGAGAGAGAGAGAGAGAGAGAGAGAGAATTACCGTATGTTAACCCTTTTCTGTTTTTAAGAATAAACTTTGACGCATTTGCCCATCACGGTCAGTTCATTCATTTTCTCTCTCTCTCTCTCTCTCTCTCTCTCTCTCTCTCTCTCTCTTTCCATCAGTTTTGCGCCTATTTCTCCTTCCTTATTTCTTCCACTCTCTTTCCCGGATCTTATTGTCATGCTTTCTCTCTTTCCTTCTCCTTTCTCTCTTCCATATTTCCCCTTCCCCTTCTGACACCCTACCTCACCCCCCCATCTTCGTACACTCCTCCCCTCCCTCCGTTCCTTTTCCCTATTCCTTCACCCTCTCAGACCTTCTCTCTCCCTTTCCTTCTTCTTTCCCTTTTCATTCCCCTCTACCCTTCCCTCCACTTTCCAACACTTGGCTATCTCTCCTCTCTTACAATTTCCTCATCCTCTTCTCTATCTTATTCTCTTTTCCCTTCCCTCTCTTTTTCCATACATTTCCTCCAGTCCTCAACGCCTCCCCCCCTTCCTCTCTCTCTCTCTCTCTCTCTCTCTCTCTTCTCCTCCGCCTAGCTTTCCTCCCACCTCTTTCTCATTTCCCTTCCCTTTTCCTACTCCCATATATGCCTTTCCTTTCTTCCTTCTCAACCCCATCCCATCCCTACTTTCTTTCCTACCTTTCTTCCGTCTCTCTCTCCATTCTTCCAATCTCTCCTTCCTTATCTCTCCCCCTACCCTTTCCTCTCCTCTCCTTCCCCTCCCATATTTCTTCCGCCATCCCCCCCCTCCCTCCCACACCCTCCCTGCCATTCTCCCTCTCCCCCTCCCCCACACTATTGCCTCCATAACCTCCCCTTACTAACACTTTTATTGCTCTTCCAAGACACAGTTATAATTAAGCACCCTCTTTCACCATGCTCCTACTGCCTCCGTCCTGCCCCACTCTCACTATCCACCCTCCCTCACTCCCTCCCCCTCCACCCTGTCAGTTCTTTCACCCTGCTCCCAGTACTTCCACTCTGCGTCCCTCACTCTCCAATACACCCTGCCTCACTCCCTCTCCGCCTTGCCTGACTCCCCCTCCACCCTGCCTCACTCCCCCTCCACCCTGACTCACTCCCTTTTCCACCTTGCATAACTTCCACTTTCAGCCCTGCCTCGTTACCCCTTCCGTCCTGCCTCACCACCCCCCTTCCACTTTGCCTAACTCCCCTCCCCTACCATCATGCCTTTCTCCCTCCTCCACCCTGCCCTTCTCCCCCCTTCACCCTGCTTCACTTCCTGCTTTCCACTCTGCCTCGCTTCCCCCTCCACTCTTCCTCATTCCCCCTCTCCACTCTGCGTCACCCCCCCCTCTCTCCACTGTGTCTCATTCCTCTCCACTCTGTCTCACTTACCCCTCCACCTATTTTACTCCCTCCTCCCTTCCCCCCCGACTCCCACCCTGTCACATTTCCACTGCACCTTGCCTCACTTCCTCTTTCTACCCTGCCTAACTCACCTCTCCCACTCTGCTTCTACGACTTCCAACCTGCCTCATCCTCCTTCACTCTGCCTCTCCCTCCACCCTACCTCACCCTTCCACCTGCTTCACCTTCCTCCACTCTGCTTCACCCTCTTCCACCTTGCCTTCCCTTCACCCTGCTCATTCCCCCTCTCCATCCTGCTTCACTCTCCCTCCACCCTGCCTCATCCCCACACCTGCCTCATCCCTACACACTGTCTTACCCCTTCTACCCTACCTCTTCTTGACTCACCCTGTTTCCCCACCTCCCACCCTCTGCCATCCATTACCTTGTGTCTTCTAAACCCCTTGAATTACTTAATGCTTTATACTGGTTTATTCGTGCCACCTACAGACGATTTATTAGGCTTAGGGAAGACTTATAATGAAGGTCAGGGTAAATAAAGTCTGCTGTATATCTAACCCTTCCAGTTCGAAATGTCTGTCCTGAGAAAAAAGAACATTTAGAGGTAGCAAAAAAAACGGGAGGAGGGACGTCCACGTTGTGATGGAGGTAAAATTCACCAGTGCCCCCATTACATCGTTTAGTTTTCCATTCATTCATTTATGTATTCATTAATTTATCAGGTCATCCCCTAACCCTGCCATTCCTTCATCCATTAATTCATTTATCTTCTCTCTGCCGACCTCACCTTCTCCCACCATCCTTCTTTCCTTTCTTCCTTCCTTCCTTCTCTCATTTTCCTCTTCTTCATTCTTCCTCCCACTTTTCAACTTGCCTTACACCCCATTTCCTTAAGCTTTCTTTTCTTTCATCTCTCCCTGCCTCAATCTGTTTTTAAATTGCCCTCATTCTATTACCCATCCTCCATCCCCTCAATCCAAAGACATCTCTATTATATTTTTGTCATCTTCACACGATTATATAAAACTCTCGCCGTGAGGGGATTGGAAACGTATCTATCAAACTCCTTCACTGCATAAGGTCTCCCTAGCCCAGATAATATGGACAGCTTGGGACGAGAACAGAAAGATAGAAACGTCCTTGAACTGAAAGGACTATCATCACTTCCTTACATATCCACATTTTCGTGTTCTTTCTCCTTCCTACTTAACTCTACTCTTCCTTTCCTCCCTTTTCACCCTTCCCGCTTTTAAATCTCTCCTCCCTTGCCCTCATCCCTTTTCCATCACTTTACCCCCATCTCTTTCCTCCCCTCCTTTCTTCTCTTTTCCCCCTTTTCCTCCCTTCCAGCTCTTTCCATCTCCCCTTTCCACCTCTTTTCATTTCTCTTTCTGTTCGCTTTTCCCAGTTTCCATTTCTTATCCCTATGCCTTTATCTCTTCTCCCTTTCCTTTCTTCCCTCTCGTTCCACTTTTTTTTCTCATTCTCCTTCCCTCTCCTTCACCATCTCTCCCTCTTTTACCTCCGCCTTTTTCTCTTCAGCCTTCCTTCGTTCTCTGTCCACTTTTGCTGTCGTTCTTCCGTTCTCTTCTCTGTCCTCCTTCCCTTCCCTCCATCATCATCGGAGTGAATGGGTTAACTCAAATAAAAAACAGACAAGTGGATTATGAACCCAACTCTTTCGCTATTAGTCTACTGATCTATCTATATATACACGGATGGGGTTGTAAAGGAGGGGCAAGGTAGGGCAGTGGATGTGGGGGTCGCTCTAGTGAATGAGGGTGAAATGTGGAAGATTCCGGTGTTGCCGTTTGCTGATGATACAGTATTGTTGAGTGAAGATGAATGGGAGTTGCAAGGTTTGGTGAATGAATTTGGGACAGTGTGTACGAAGAGGAATTTGAAAGTTAATGTAAACAAGAGTAAAGTTATGGTGTTTGAGAGGAATGAAGTCACAGAATGTACAGTGAGGTTGGATGGTGAGGATATGGAGAATGTGAGTGCATTCAAGTACTTGGGTAGTGTGATGAGTAAGGATGGAACTTTGGGGGATAAAGTGCTTGAAGGGGTACAGCAGGGAAGGAAGGTTGTTGGTTCACTGAAAGCAGTGATGAGAAATAGGGAGGTGAGTATGGAAGTTAAGATGTCACAGCATGATAGTATTGTGATCCCTACCCTGACGTATGGAAGCGAGACATGGACCTTGCTAGAGGGGAACAAGTCAAGAGTGAGAGCAGTGGAATTAAGTTACTTGAGAGGAGCATGTGGTGTGACATGGAGGGACAGGTTGACGAATGAAGAAGTGAAGGAACGTTGTGGGGTGGATGTGGATGTGGTTGAGAAGATTAGGAGAAATACACTGAGGTGGTTTGGACATGTGGAGATAATGGAGAATGAAAGACTGACTAAGAGGGTGTATGTAGATGAGGTGGAGGGAGGGTGAGGGAGGGGAAGACCGAGGCTGAGGTGGAGGGATGGAGTTGAGAGGTATATGAGGGAGGGGGGGAGTGTGTTAGGGGAGAGGGCAGTCAAATGGTGGGTGACAGAGCGACTTGGAGGCGTTTCGTCTGCGGCCACCCTTTGCTGGATTAGGGCGTCGGGCTATAGATAGATAGACAGATAGTCGCAGCAGGAGCGTAAGGGCTCGAGGCAAGGTCACTCAGTCGAGGGTGACCAGCCCCTAACTGGCATTATGCCCCAACTGGCTGGAGCGCCATAACCCACTAGATCACCAGGCGTTGTTTGGTTATGTGGTTGCAACCCAAAGTAGGAAATGGTTTCCTTGGATGAAGAGAAAAATTTGTTTTGTCACTCAGCGTTGACTCACCTGACGACAGTACCGCAGCGAGTGTGTGAATTATGGGCGGCGTACCATTAACAAGCGCTTTTTCCGGTGCACCAGGATATTATATTCAGATTCACGGATACTTTTTATCAGAGGCTGGAAATACAAGCAGTCAGAAAGTTAAAATCCCCTCAACCGAATACCAGTCATCCGGAATTACCATGAATATACTAGCCATGCCCGTCAGTAACAGCGAAAGAGTTAAGGTGAATATACAAAAACAAGCAGTTCCCCCTCCCCCCTCCTCTCTCTCTCTCTCTCTCTCTCTCTCTCTCACACACACACACACACACACACACACACACACACACACTTTCGCACACTCTTTCACACTCCCACACTCTTGCTCTCACACTCTCACACTCACACACTCTCTCACTCGCATTCTCTTTCACTCTCACTCTCATTCACTCACTCACTCACATTCACTCTCTCACTCTCATTCACTCACTCTCATTCACTCTATCACTATCATTCAATCTCTCACTCTCACCCAAACTCACACACACTTTCTCACCCAAACTCACAGACTCACACACTCTCTCTCTCTCTCTCTCTCTCTCTCTCTCTCTCTCTCTCTCTCTCTCTCTCTCTCTCTCTCTCTCTCTCCAATGAAACAGAAGGATCGAGTTTCAGTTGTTTCGTTGACTCTCTACGTTTGCCCTTCCTTGTTGACCTGAGGGAAGGAGGGAGGGAGGGAGAGAAGGGGGAGGGAAAAAAGGAAAGGGAGGCAGGAAAGAGGGAGGGGAGGAAAGAAGTGGAGGGGAAAACATGGAGGAATGGAGGGAGGGGGAGACCGAGGGAAAACTGAGAAGAATGGAGGAGAGGGAAGAGGGGGAAATGGAAAAGAAGGAAGGCTGAAAGGAAGGAAGTGGAGCAAGGAAATGAGAATGAATGAATAAATGAAGGAGAGAGGGAAAGAAGTAGAAAATGGAAATTGGAATGAATTATGAATTAATGAAGGGGAGAGAGAGAGAGAGAGAGAGAGAGAGAGAGAGAGAGAGAGAGAAAGGACGGTGGGACGGAGGAAAGAAGAAAGGGCAGCTAGAAAGTGGACTGAAGGAAAGTGGCGAGAAGGAAGAAAACAAGGAAGGACTTAAGGGAGAAATAGGGAGATGGAAATAGGCAGAGGGAAGAAAGGGCAGGAAGGAGGGCAAAAGAAAGAAAGAGGTGGAGGAACAGAGGAAGAGAAGTAAGGAAAGTAGAAAAGATGAAAGAATGGAAGGGTGATTAGAGAAGGGAATGGAAGAAGAAAAGTGGGAGGCAGTAGAAGAAGGAGGGATAGTCAGGAGTAAGGAAGAAGGAATAGAAATTAGGAATAGGGGAGGTAGAAGGAAGGAATTGGAGAGAGCTGGATGGAAAAAGTATGATAGAAGTAGAGAAAATGGGTGGAGGAAGAAAGGAAGGATGGGATGTTTGAGGGGAGGAAAGGGAAGGAGGAAGTATGAGACAGGAAATGACTGAAGGATGGAAAGTGAAAAGGACAGAAAGGAAAAAAGAGGAAAGAGAAGGGGGGCAAAGTATGGGGGAGGCAGTAGGAAAAAGAAAAAGGAATCAAAGAGGACTGGAAGAGAGCAGAGTGGGAGACAAAACAAAAAAAGTGATTCTTTCCTTTCAGTGGCGCCAATATATTTTTTCTTAATTTCTATACACGATATTTCTCAGCTTCATGATTTTTCGAAATATATGGTTCAGATATATTCTTCATTAACCCCTTTATTTGCTGAAGACTCTCCAAAGCCAGATGAATCGCCTGGAGTTAAAATGAATCGAAAGAAAATTATGTCCTCAGGCTGAAGGGATTAATATCAGAAGGGACAGAGGATGAGAATACGAACTGGGAAAGAATAGGGACCAAAGACAGGAGAAGAAATAGAGCAGATCAAAGAGGAAGAAAAGGGAGTAGGAGTGAATTGGCACACACACACACACACACACACACACACACACACACACACACACACACACACACACACACACACACACACTGGAACAAGGATGAGAGACGCAAACTAAAAATGAGACACAGACAGAGAGAGAGAGAGAGAGAGAGAGAGAGAGAGAGAGAGAGAGAGAGAGAGAGAGAGAGAGAGAGAGAGAGAGAGAGAGAGGAGCAGGAGGAGGAGGACGAGGAAGGAAATGTACTGTCGGTATATGTTATTGGAGAAACAATGGAAATACCAATAATTTTTAAATTCTCTCTCTCTCTCTCTCTCTCTCTCCCATCTTTGGTCTCTCCCTTACACCTCCCTTCATTCCTTCCTTACATCTCTCTCGTTTTTGCTTCTTCATTCTTGCCTTTTGTCTCTTCCTTCTTTTCTTCATTTGTCATCCTTTCTTTTCTCCTTCTCCTCCATTTACCCTACTTCATCTATCGCTTTCACTCCTTCCTTCATTCATTTATCCTATTTTTCTTCCCACTATTCTTCCCTCCCTTCCTCCTCTCTTCCTTCCTTCTTTCCCTTCATTTTCTTCTACTTCCCTCCTTCTCTCTTTCCTCGGACTCCCCTTCCTTCAGTCATATATTCCGTTTTTCCTTCTTCCTTTCCACATTCCTTCATTCCCTCCCTCCCTCCTACTCTTGCTTCCCATTCCTTCCTTCTCTCTCTTTTCCCTCCCTCCCTCCCTCCCACTCTCACGCCTCCTTCTCTCCCTCTCTTCCTCCCTTCCTTCCATCTCCCTGAACATACATACTGACTGACACACAATTAGACAGACAGTGACAGGAGAAGAGAGGGAGAGAAATGGGAGGGGAGGAAGGGGGAGAAATGGAAGGGGAGGAAGGGGGAGAAATGGAAGGGGAGAAAGGGAAAGAAGAGGGGGGGAGGAAAGTGAGGGATGGGATTGAGAAAGGGTCAGAGAAAGGAAGGGAGGGGAAGCGTAAACGAAAGGGGGGTAAACGCAAGAAGGAATAAAAGACGAGAGTAGAGGAAAGATGACAGGGATATAAAAGAAGAGGCAGGGATGAGGGGAGTAGGACAAGGGAAAGGAGGAAAGGAAAAAGGAAAAACTGGTAAGTAAGAAAGAACCAAAAAAAGGGGAAAAGAGAGAGAGAGAGAGAGAGAGAGAGAGAGAGAGAGAGAGAGAGAGAGAGAATGAAAGGAAAGGGGGAAAATATGAAAGAAAGGGGAAGGAAGAGGAGAAACAGGAGCGGTGGAGGGGGCAGGAAGAAAGGGAAGAAAGAAAGAAATGTTAAAAGGAGAAAAAAAAATGAAAGAAGATAAGAAAGGAGAAACACGTACAGGAAGATGGGACAAGAAGGAGAGAGGAAGGAAAATGTGAAAGTATAAAGTACCAAATTTCGAGACTTTTGTTACTGAGCACTGATAGGCTCTGGCCAAAGTAAATATATTCTGCGTATTCAGTGAGTCGAAAGCAAAGATAACAGAAGGTTGTTCCCACCCACCAGTTCCAGAAGCCGAAGCCAGCGATAACATGAGCAGAGGTATCATGCCGTATATTATGGAATAACTGACATAGAACTTTCATCAGCAAGGCTGAATGGAAATTCAACATTTTTACACTTCATCGGTAAGGGAAAAAACGTAGATTGCTTACAGTGCATAATGATGATGTACTGCAATAGTATCCTCCTTGATCTGGACTTGAGGAAAAAAAATAACTATAGGTAAAAAACATAGTGTTCAGCAACGAGCATGTTTAGCTGAGGATCAGAGGTCAAAAACTTATCCCCACAGTAATAATCCACCATCCCCCACTACCTAAACCCTCCCTCATTCCCCACCACCAAAACCCTCCCTCCATCCCCCACCACCTAAACCCTCCCTCCATCCCCACCACATAAACCTTCCCTCCATCCACCACCACCAAAACCCTCCCTCCATCCCCGACCACCTAATCCTTCCCTCCATCCACCACCACCTAAACCCTCCCTCCATCCACCACCACCTAAACCCTCCCTCCATCCACCACCACCAAAACCTTCCCTTCATCCACCACCACCAAAACCCTCCCTCCATCCACCACCACCTAAACCTTCCCTCCATCCACCACCACCTAAACCCTCCCTCCATCCACCACCACCTAAACCCTCCCTCCATCCACCACCACCTAAACCTTCCCTCCATCCACCACCACCTAAACCCTCCCTCCATCCACCACCACCTAAACCTTCCCTCCATCCACCACCACCAAAACCTTCCCTCCATCCACCACCACCTAAACCTTCCCTCCATCCACCACCACCTAAACCCTCCCTCATCCCCACCACCTAAACCCTTCCTCATCCCCACCATCAAAATCCACCCTCCATCCCCCACCACCTAAACCCTTTCTCATCCCCACCACCTAAACCCTCCTTCCATCCCCACCGCCAAAACCCTACCTCCATCCTCCACCACCTAAACCCTCTCTCCATCTCCCACCATCTAAACCCTCCCTCTATCCCCCACCACCTAAACCCTCCCTCCATCCCCCGCCACCTAAACCCTCCCTCCATCCCCCACCACCTAAACCCTCCCTCCATCCCCTATCACCTAAACCCTCCCTCCATCCCCCACCACCTAAACCCTACCTCCATCCCCCACCACCTAAACCCTCCCTCCATCCCCCACCACCTAAACCCTACCTCCATCCCCCACCACCTAAACCCTCCCTCCGTCCTCGTACCACAATCCCTCCTTCCTTCTCCCCACTTCTCTCCTCT
>NC_137008.1:40128222-40233222 GCF_032717465.1 Coenobita brevimanus | reverse complement strand
ACATGAAGCCTCCTATGATGGAAAGTAGCGGCAACAATCATGGACATGTTGACGGTAGTAATATCATTTCTATTATGTTAAAAATAGAAGCAACAGTTATACTCATATTGACAGTAAAGCAGCAATTATACGTATATTAACGATAGTAGCAACAATTATACTCATGTTAACAGTAATAGCAACAATATGTTTCCATGCTGACACTAGCAACATCATCTCTGCTATGTAACAGTAACAGCAACATTTGTACTCATAATGACAGGAACAGCAAAAATAAAGCTCATGTTGACAAAAAATGAACAACAGAAGCGAAAAATACTGCTCACGATGAGATTAAGTGTACCAACAGTAACAACTATATTACATAGTGACAGTTGTTGCAACACTGCTTGATGGTGATGTTTATACTGCAAGTGTAGCAACAGCCTTGTTCATGGCAGGTTGCGCTTCTGTTAATAAAAGAGAAAATAGCTGCGTTCAAACTGAAGACAGAAACCAAGTTCTGGCATTACAGTAAAGCAATGTCTCAAAGCTCTGACTACTGCAATCACTCCCAGTTAAATATAAACGTCATGAATTTGCTGTAATAAGGTACGAAAAAACAGGACCATGAGAGGGTAAAAATATGTAAATAATTAAATAAGTGAATAAATAAACAAAACTAATAAAAGTGTAACCCACAGCACAACATCCACCAACAAAGATAATCGTTAAAAAAAAAAACTCTTACATAACTCTGGTATTCTGTTATAATTCTGGCATGCAGGGTGCTTTAGCTTGGAAAGTTTATGACCAAATTTCATATTTATGTTGGTTTTATTTTTTCTTATCGTCCTCTCGGCATGCTTTTATTAGCCATTAAATATCTCAGTGGAGAGAGAGAGATCCACAACTATACCACCGCTGCAGTCACCACTACCACTAAAACAACCACTACAACCACCAACACTATAACTATACTCTGTTCACTTTAAACAGACGTAAAACTGCCATCTCTCTACCCTGAATGCTGAGCTGTAGCAAGAGATTAACACTGGAATATGGTCCTAGTCACGAACAAGTGCTATGGAAATCATGTACGGCCTAAGTTATGTCTTACAATGACACTGAGCTGCGGGAAATGGCTGGAAATGGACAAAACTCTCGGCCAACTGAATGTGAGTGTACTACAGAATCCAATGACCTTCAAGATCACCATTCCCATAACCACAACCCCATCATCTTCATAATCACCGTCACCACCATAACAACCCCATCATCTCCATAATCACCATCATAACCACAGTCATAACCACAACTCCAGCATCTCCACAGTCACCATCACCAAAATCATATCTCCATCACTTTATTATCTTTATTGTCACCATCATTAACACCACCAACATAACCACAACCACACTTCTGCCACAGTCACCACCAATACCACTATAACCATCACCACTGTCACAACCACAACTACCCACCAACCCTATAAACACAAGTATACCACCATCACATTCACCATTCCAGCCACCACCACCATCACAACCAACAATTCAATCACCGCCACTACTACCAACACCATAGCCATAATCAACACAACTACCACCATCTGAACCATCACTACCATAAGTATCAAAACCACCAACATCGCAGTCATAACTATCACTATTACCACCATCAGAACCATCACCACTACAACCACAACCACCACAACCACTACCACCACCGGGATCACACCCTCAGTAACCCGCCTAAGTCCAAGCCATAGCCGCTCTACCCCGAACACCCCCTCTTCCCCCTCCCCCTACCATCGCCCCAGGCTTACCAATCTTTTCAAGTGCAAATTTTTCCTCAAATCGGGAAAGGAGGAAATAAAAAAAAATAACAGGCTGAAATTCGATCCCATGACGTTTTTACCTCCCCTCTCCCCCCTCCCCCCGTTCTCTCCCTTTCTCTCTTCCCACAGTTTCTCCCCCTCTTTCCTATTCCCTTCTCCAACTCGTTCCTCTCTTTTCTCTACTCTCCCATCAGTTGTCCTCATCTCATCACTCTCCTTATTTCCTTACCCACTTTTTCTCTTCCTCATTTCTCTCCTCTACCAATCTCTTCCTTCCCTTTCTCCTCCCATAGCTCATTTTTCACTTTTCCTTATCCCTTCCCCTACTCCCTCCTCACTTCTCACTAGTCTGCTTCTTTCCTTACCTTCCTTTTCTCTTTCCCATCTCTTTCTCTCTCTCCTACTTACCTCCATCTTTCCTAATCATTCTCCCCTCCCTTTCCTTATTCTGCATCCATCTCTCCCTCACATCTCGTTTTCTCATCGTTCCATTCCTTTCCATACCCTTCTTTTCTCTTAACCAGCCTCTTTTGACGTTCCTTTCTTTCCCCATCTTTCTCCCTCCCTTCCCCTCATACATTACCCTTCTCTCTCTCTTCTCCCAATACATCTCCTCTTCTAATCGCTCAAGCTGTCCCCTCTCTTCATCCTTTCTCTACCCTTCTCCCCTCCTCTTCCGTCACACTACAAGTACACTTCTCTCCCCATATTTCCCCTCTTCACTACTGCTTCCAGCCAATCCCCTCCTTCCGACTCACATACGCTTCCCTTCCCTCCTCTGCCAGCTTTACTACCCTTTTCTTGAACTCGTTGAATAGATACGCTAGCCATATCCTACCCTATAACAAACGGCCTCGAGAGAACCAATAGGTCTGTTGCTGTTGGTTTTCCTTTCTACAGCACCCCCCTCCCCCCTCCATCATCCTTTTCCTTCCCTCGCTACCCTTCCTGCTGTCACTTCCTTTCCCATCCTCCCCTTCCTCTTTCCTCCTTACCAGGTCCGTCCTATCCTCACTCCCCTACCCTACCCTTTTCTTCATATTTACCTATCAGTCTCACTTTCGTCATCTCTTCTCTCCTTGTCTACAAGCACCCTACCCAACACTCCCCATCTCGTTCTTCGTTTCCCTGTTCCTCTCCTTTCTTCTTTACAACCCGTTACTCCTCTCTCTCTCTCTCTCTCTCTCTCTCTCTCTCTCTCTCTCTCCTGCCCAACTTCCCACTTTTCTTCCCTCCCCTGTCATCCTTTCTAACTACCTCTCTGTCCGTTTCATCTCCTTGCTCCTTCATTCTCTCTCACTCTCCCCTGCATCTTTTCCCTCTCTCATCCCCCATTTTACCCCCTTTTTACTTCCCTTCCACTCTCTCTCTCTCTCTCTCTCCCTTTGCTACTATTTCCACACACACACATTTTATATATAAAGATAGATAGATAGATAGATAGATAGACGGATAGACAGACAGATAGATAGATATCAGAATACTAGATGCTACAGTCTTTTTAAATGATATTCTTTCCGAAGGCTTGGGAAAGAATAGGGAATATCTATAAAGCCGAACACTAGCAACCGTGGTACAAAGAATGGCCTTCCTATACTTCAGAGTCATCAGTACATCAGTCTCTCATTCGGTATATCCATCTTTTAATCTTCTTGTTAATCCATCCACCCTTCATTCAATTTACTTATCCACTCATCCACCTCAGCAGTTCTCTTTTTATCTTCTTCGCTATTCCGTTCATCCAGCCATCCATTTACCTGCCTACCTGTACATTTCTCCATCAGTCTGCGTATCTATCCATCCAACTCGCTGACTTATCTGTTCCCTTAGCCCCCTGTCCATTTATGTATCACATACGTATTATCAAACCAACCATTTGTCAGTTTATCAGTTCATTAGCTTACCGTATACGTCTGCCTAACTAGCTATTTATCTATCTATTAATCATCCGTATGTCTGTCTACCCATCCATTCATTCGTCCTTGCATCTACGTTAAAAACCAATCACTCAGTCTATCTATTGTATAAATCTGTTTAGCAAGTTGTACACTTACCTATCCATCAGTCTTTATCTGTCTATCTACATCGGTAGCTATGTCTATCTATCAATCGGTCTATCTATCCATCTATCTATCTATATCTATCTATCTATCTATCCATTTGACCGACTGGTTGTTTATGTATTGATGTATCTATACCTTCCTATTCATATCCATTTCTATTTGCCTAACTACTTATATACCTATGCATCTGTTAACCAAACGGTCTCTCTACTTGTATACGCATCCATTAACCCTTACTAATATCCACCAATCCATTATCTAAAAATATCTGTTAATCAGTCCTTCCGTCCATCCTTTTAGCTTATCATCTATCCACATATATTTATCTATTTATCCATTGCACCTGTCTATAAGTCCACTGATCCACCTCTACATATCTGTCTCTCCATCATCATTCATTCCATCTGTGCATCCGTCGATCCATCTCTCACCAAAATTCTACCCATGCATCCATCCCTCCATTCAAAGATATGGCAATTTATCTAACCATCCACATTAATCTCTGTCTATATATCTATAATATATGTCCAGCATTATTCAGTCCACTTATCTATTCATTATTCATCTCTCCATAAAATTCTACCCATGCATCTATCCTTCTAACCACCTATCTACCTCTTTATCTAACTATCTCCATATCTACCTGTTTCTCTCCAAAATTCTAACCATGCATCCATCCTTCCATCAATATATCTACTTACTTGTCGGACCCTGCCAGCACAGAGGCCGGCCTAATATCGCCTTTGTCTCTCAGTCACATAAATTACTGTATCCAACAGAGAACTAGTCAAAACTAGAGCCCCCAAGGCGGCTCTAGTAATATTCTCTGTATCTAAGAAGGTGCTAGGCGATGTTACCTGATCATACCATTGTTTTTATTCCTTTGGGGAAACTTTTAGGCCCTTTTTAGGCCATATATATGAATCATGCGCCAGCCAACCCAGTGCCCATCAGCCAGGCCACACCTCTCTTATTGTATTGTAGGACAAGATCTCTTATGTGAATCGTGTTCACTAAAGGATACGAATAAAGAAGACGAGTGCCTGAACAGGAAACTGATGAGAATAATTATTCTGTTCCCGGCCGGATCCCTGCCTAACTACTTTCAGTGTCTTTATGGAGTGAAGGAGAGGTGTTCGTGGTCCCTCGCCTTCCCTCTGTCCTTACTATAATCACTCCTGTTGCTGACTGACATGTGCTATGGTCGTGTCTTTTAAAGGGTCCGGTAAAGACGAACGCTGTTCTAGCTATCTAACCATCTCCAGTCTACCTACATCTCTCCCCAAAATCTGCCTATACATCCAACCTCCCATCCATTTATCCACGTATCTCTTTCCACAATTTTACCCATGCATCCAGCCTTTCATCAATCTATCTACCTATTTATTTACCCATCTCCCTATCTACCTACATACTTATACATCCCACTTTCATCCCTCCTAAGGCGATCCACCACCCATTTGCTTTATTGCCGGGGCAGCACGGGGCACGGTTTCGAATCCCGCCCTCCGGCCATGTTGTAAGTGGAGGGAGGGAGAGAGAGAGAGAGAGAGAGAGAGAGAGAGAGAGAGAGAGAGAGAGTGTGTGTGTGTGTGTGTGTGTGTGTGTGTGTGTGTGTGTGTGTGTGTGTGTGTGTGTGTGTGTGTGTGTGTGTGTGTGTGTGTGTGTGTGTGTGTGTGTGTGTGTGTGTGTGTGTGCGTGCGTGCGTGCGTGCGTGCGCGTGCGTGTGTGTGTGTGTGTGTGTGTGTGTGTGTGTGTGTGTGTGTGTGTGTGTGTGTGTGTGTGTGTGTGTGTGTGTGTGTGTGTGTGTGTACTCCCTAGGGCATGAGCGCATCGCGCTAACGTTACAGGTAATGTAAACTAAAGTAGTACAGTGCCGGCAGTGGAGAAGGAGGAAGTGGACCTGAAGCTTCAGGTAAGGGAAGGTGGAGATGGAGGTCGGTGGTGAGGGAGGAGGTATAGTGAGTAGCTGGAGATGGAGGTGGAGGCGGTGGTGGGGAATGGATGCTGTTGGCAGTGATAATGGTATATGTTTTACCTTTTCCCTATGATCACGACTTTTTTTTTTTTTTGCTTCAGTCATGCTACCACCAAGCGATTATACTCAGCTTAAGACTTTTCGGATTGGAAGGCCCGGAGGGATAAGATACAGCCTTCATTAACTCCATCGTTACCAAGGGGACCTTCTAAGCTGAATAATTCTTCCCGTAACATTAAGAATCCAGTGTAAAACTACTTCATTGTACTGAAAACTTTTAATCCTGCAATGCATGTTTTTCCCAATGTTCAGTGACGAGAACCAAAATCAAGATGCATTCCCTTCGACATCCCTGAACACCGTAATGTTTGGAAGACTGGAATTTACCTCTTCTTGTTTGATTTTTACTCTCTGCACACTTTTTTTTTTCTTATGGAAGACTTATCAAACTGATATAGCCTTTAACTAATTTCTTCAAGACAAGAGATCATCCGTACATATCAAATCAAAGGCATATAATAAATTTGAAATACAAAGGTATGTCCTCTGGCTGAAGGTGTTCTTAGGAAGAGACAAAAACAGACAGGAAAACTTTCGGATTTGACCACTTGCATACAGTACAATCAGGGACAAAGTCTGCATACTCTTCTGCTGTGTCTTCTTCACACTTGGGCACTGACGCATCATACCAAACAATAATCTTTGGAAACAGAAACGTACAAGCACTCTCAAAAAAAAAAAAAAAAAAAAAAACTAACCCGCAGAAAAAAAATTACAACTAGAAGACATGAAATGTGAGGTGAACTTTGGGCCGTGACTGAACATAATGACTGAGAATACCACTTAGCTCATGCGTTAGGGAACTGGACAGAAGATGGATGGGAGTGTGTGAATAGGTGTTAAATTCTTGTCTCCCAAAGAAGGCTCTCAAGTACCCACTCCTATGGGTGACAAAAAAGGACTTTTGGTCTTGCTGGAGCAACATGATCTCTCAATGAATCATACCCAACATGAGCCATTTTTCTAGACTGACACGTCTCTCAACATTCACATTCCCACATTGCCCAAAAATGAACCATGACATCCACTAGTCTTACAACACGTAGCACTGGAAATCATTCACACCTGCTTGATTTTTTTTTTTTTTTTTTAATGCAAGGAAGAAGGAATCAAAGGCCAGGAGCCCGCAAACTGTTCCTTCCAAGAAAAAAACAAAAACAATACAAAAGTGAGCCAAATTCAAGATCCATTCATTTCGAGATGCCTGGACACACTGCATCTGAAAGACTGGAGATCATAGGAAGTAGGAAATACAGACAGAGGGAGATATATCCAGAGTGACTTGTTGCATAAATGAAGGACTGGGAGTACAGTTAACTCTTGCATTAGAGAGCTGGACAGAAAAGGGATGAGAGTTTGTTGCTAGACGGGTGCTACGGACCCGTCATAGAGGTCGAGGGATGCAGAAGACAGTTCAGAGGAGCAGTGACCATTGATGTAGCGATAGAAAAGAGATAAAGATGCAACAGTGCGGCTAAGAGACAGAGGTTGAAGGGAGCCAGTAAAAGGAGAGTTGATGAGACGAAAAGCCTTTGACTCCACCCTATTGAGTGAAGAGCTGTATGTGGGGAGCCTCCCCACTCATGAGAGTTTTACTCTAAACAGGGGCGAATAAAACCCGTGTATAAAGTCAACAACTGTGCGGGGGTAAAGTAGGTACAGAGTCGGCTTAGCACGCCCAATCTCTTGGAAGCAGATTTTACAAGAGATGTAATATGATCTTTCGAAGATAAGTACCGAGTGAATGAAACCCCGAGCATGTTCATGGATGAGGCAGGATTAAGCCGAATATTATTAAACATTAGCGGGTACTCCTGTGGAAGGTTGTGTCGGGTTGATAGGTGTAAAAACAGAGTCTTTGATACATTAAAAACGAGATTATTTTTACCCCAGTCAGAGAACGACCCAAGTCAGACATTGGGTGTACCATTGCCTCATCCCTTGTTTGTTGAAGTAACGAGGACGTTGTGAGAACCGAATGGAAAGGTGAAGGGTGGAATCATCAGCGCACGAGTGGATAGGGTTAGATGTACAGCTTAGGTCTCTGATGAATAAAAGGAAGAGAGTTGATGATAGGACAGAGCCCCTGAGGAACACCACTGTTGATAGAACTAGAAAAACGACGGCCGTCTACAAGAACACCTAGAGAATGACCAGAAAGGAAGCTACAGATGAAGGCACAGAAAGAAGGATAGAAACCGTAAGAGGGCAGTTTGGAAATTAAAGATTTATGCCAGACTCGATCGAAAGCCTTTGAGATGTCAAGTGCAATGGCAAAGCTTTCGCCAAAGTCCCGAAAGGAGGATGACCAGGAATCTGAAAGGTAGGCGAGAAAATCGCCAATGGAGCGTCCCTGACAGAACCCATACTGACAATCAGAAAGACGGTTGTAATAGGAAAGATTCTTTAAAATTTTTCTGTTAAGAATGGACTCGAAAACTTTTGAGACACAGGATGTTAAAGCAATTGGACGATAGTTAGAGATCTGGGAATGGTCACCCTTCTTTGGGCCTGGATGAATGAGAGCAAACTTTCAGCAAGAAGGAAAGGCACAAGTTGACAGACAAAGGTGAAAGATTTTACCTTGGCAGGGTGTAAGCACAGTTCTTGAGGACAACAGGAGGGACTCCATCAGGCCCATATGCCTTGTTATTATTAAGGCCAATGATGGCAGATTTTACATCAGCTGAAGACATTTAAATGTCAGCCATGAGGAAGTCAGCGGAAGGAAGTGATGGAGGCTGAGCACCAGAATCGTCTAAGGTGGAATTGGAGGAGAAAGTCTGAGCGAAGAGATCTGCTTGATCAGTAGAAGAAATAGCTAAAGAACCATCAGAGAAGAAAAGAGGAGGGAAGGATGATGAGGTAAAGTTGTCAGAAAGGTTTTTGGCAAGGTGCCAGATGGAGCTGGAAGAATTCGAGTTGGAGAGCTTTTAGTACAGATGAAATTATTTTTAGAAGAGTGAAGACCAGACTTAGCACGATTCCGGGCAGAAACATAAACAAGAAATGTGATTCACGGTTGGGTTGGCTCTGGTACCTTTTATAGGCCATCTCCTTGTTGCGAACAGCATTAAAACAAGCACGATTAAATCAAGGCTTTCTGCCATTAGTCAAAGGATATGAGAAGGGAATGTATGCTTCCATGCCCGAAAGAATAAATTCCGTAATGCGCAAGGCACACTCAGATGGCTCCTGGCCATGGTAGCAAGAATCATTCCATGAACAATCAAAGAAGTACTGCCTGAGGGCCTCCCAGTCTGCAGCTCCAAAGTACCACAGTCGACGTTTCTTTGGGGGGACCACAGGCCGTACCGGAGCGATAGGAAAGGTCAAGGTAATGAGGTTGTGATCGGAGGTGCCAAACGGAGAGGCAAATTAACAGCGTAAGCAGAAGGATTAGTTGTAAGGAAGAGGTCATGTATGTTGGAGCTCTCTCCAGGGCAGTCAGAGATACAGGTAGGGTGCTGTACAAGCTGCTCTAGGTCATTAAGAATAGAAAAGATGTAGGCTTGTACACCAGGTGGCTCAGTGAAAGGAAAGGAGAGCCAAAGGTGGTGGTGAACATTGAATTCTCCTAGAATGGAGAGTGCTGAAGCCAGAGAGTTGAGAATTCAGAAGAATCAAGCTCAGGATCACGAAAGCAAGATAGTCGTTGCGTACATGCACACAAGTCACCTTTGGCTTTGAAATGAGTATAGAGAAAGTAGGAGGAGACATCTGTCACGAATCAATTCGCGACATTTCCGTTTTGTGAGAAGCCACGAACTGTTAGTGGAAAACTCACTGTGTATCGCTCAGCTAACCGTTTCTCCGTCCATTTCGGAGTATACTTTTCAAAACATTCGTCACTTTCAGAAGTGACCGATTTAATGCACGTCACTAAGTGCGCTACTGAGCGATACAATTGTTTCTTTATCGTTCGCCTCTGCTCGCCTAAACCGTTAGCCACGCCTTCTTCTGGTAGCTTGTGCGTCCTGCCTATACATTATTTGAATTCAGTCTTGTGTTTGCTGTGACGGAGAAAGGTTCTGTGCTCAGAAGTGGAGAAGTCAGCTAGCACCCCAAGCTCCACTAGTTCAGTAATCCCAGTACTCCCATCTTAGTGGTGATACATAGCATTCATCGACTGGTATTTCCTTTGTGTATTTCCTAGTTTTAAGAGTTTAGTTAAGGTGTTTTTCCTAGGCGTAAGTATTTAGCTTCTGTGTGAGTGAGCGAGTGCGTCTCATTGATTTGATTTGAAATGTAATGTTAAATTTATTTTTGTAATCAATAAATTTAACAGTTCTATTTCTTGAGCTTAATGTAGAGTAAATCTTGTTTCATTTCTCCATAATTAAGCTTATTTTCCATATAGCTCCTAGCTTGCATAAACGTTTGCTTTCATAACTGGTACTTAGACCAGTCTTGTTGTATTAACTTAAAATCCGTTGTGCCAGGAGTTAATGCATCAGCAAGAACCTGATGTTATTATTATTAGTATTAGTTATTTATTGTCAGGGGTGATGTAACTTTCTCCAGAGGCTAACAGTACAGTAATTCAGCAATTGTGAGTAATTAGTCTCTGCTGTGTACGTTGAGAAAGTTTATAAATTCTCGTTCTTGAGAATCTTAGCAAGTCAGCGTAAAGTAATCGTTGCTTGATGTAGCAAGACAATCATTGTCTCTGCTCTTCAATATTATTGAATATTATTATCAATTTAAATAACATTTAACCATATATATTTCAAAATTACCGTGATATTATAAAAACCCCGTGACAATTGGCGACCTCATTCCAGGATATTAACTCCTAGCTCTAAAGCTATTCACGAGATAGTGCTCACTCATTCATATTTAGGTATTTATCATTAAAGTTTATAGGCACAAGCTTACTGGTGTTTACCCTTAATTTGGCAAGTGAATTTTGCTTTATTAATCAATAGAATACTTAACTCTAGTTTATTTTTGGTAACGCCAGACGATTTTATTCGCTTCTGGGAAGTCGCCGTACCCATTGTGTTTATTATTGAGTCTTCCCAGTCATTTACACTTTTGATTTATTCTTTGCCAGTTAACTGGATAAGACTGGTCACCACTAGCTTGTGTCTGTACTCTTTACTTGTGTTTATTAGTAATTCGTTGCTAAGCAGTCAGTACTCAGTTTCGGTTCCTTAGTAAATTGAGCTAGCATCATGGCTACAGCTGTATTTTTACAGGAAGCCAAAGATATGGGTCTTTCGGACCCAACCGAAATTAAAGAGTATATACTCTCACGGCATAATCAGGAGCAGCAGCGCGAGAATGATGCCCGTGAAGAGCGTAAGGTTCAGCGCGAATATGAGCGAGAACAGCGTGCATATGAACAAGAGCAGCGTGAGAAAGAGCGCGAATACGAGCGGGAACAACGGGAATACGAGCGAGAACAGCGTGAGGAACGAGACAAAGAACGAGAACATGAACTTGAAGTGCTGAAGCTCAAGCGAGATTCCTTGGCTTCAGACACGTCTGGTGCAGTTGGTCCAAGCTCCACGAGCGTTCCCCCTGCACATGTCCTGGCGACCCCACGCATCAAGCTTCCTTCATACAAGGAAGCGAGCGACCGAGCCGTACATAGCTCGTTTTGAGGACATGGCAGACATGTATCAACTGGATGAGGCAGCTAAGCGGCTTCAGTTTCTTAGCCTATTTGAGGGCCCTGCCCTCGATATTCTCCACAGAATTCGTGGAGACAATCTCACATATGAGATGATGAAAGCTGCACTCATTAAGGCGTATGGGCTCACAGTAGACGACGCCAAAGTTCAGTTCATGCGAGCTCGTCTCCAAGACAAGGAGACAGCTGTTCAGTCCCTTGATCGTCTCACAGCTTACTTAAATGAGTGGATGGAGAAAGATGAAACTCCTTCCACACGTGAGGGGATAATTGACCTTATGCTGCGTACACAGCTAGAGAGGTCGTGGCCTGCTGAGCTCATAGCACAGCTTAAGATCTGCCAGGTGAAAGATGCCAGCCGAATGGCTGAGAAGGCTGACGCATTCTTTACTGCATACGGGTATCAAGCTCGTAAGCAAAACACCTGGAGCAGAAAGGATACTGCCAAGTCTGGGAAGCCGTCTCAGACTGAATCCCAGCACCAAGGCCGTTCTCAGAGTAATGGCCAAGGTCCAAAACCACAGGACCAGGGGCAAAATACACAGCAGCCTGCTTGGAAGCGGTACAACAAGTACCCTAACCAGCAGCAATATCAGCCACGCAACCGACCGTCGGGACAAACTTTCTCACCACCAGCTCAAAAGAGGCAGGAAGCGAATGCAGCCTTCATTCCTCAGCAGCAGCCTGGTGGTCACGTCCCTACCAGTGTGGGTACTTCCCCACAGTTCACTAGTCCCACAGTGACAGTGAACCCCCCTCCACAGATGGCCAATGTTCCATCTTATAACCCTCAAGGCACAATGTTTGCCACATCAATTCAGCAGCCTCATGAGTGGCTAGCTGCTTCCTCCACAGGCCCTCCCACAGGTGACAGTACTTTCCTTGTTCAGCCAGGGTTTGTGGGAGACATTCCTGTGAAGGTCCTGAGAGACAATGGTTCCTCAGGTTGCTCTGTTAAACAGAGTTTAGTTCGGCCTGAGCAGTATACAGGTCGACAGATCCATGCAAGCCTTATTGATGGATCAGTGAGATTGTTCCCTGAGGCATGTATCCAGGTGGCATCTCCATTTTATACTGGTATGACACTTGCAGTTGTCATGCCAGAACCTTTATTTGAACTCATCATTGGAAATATTAATGGAGTCAAGGATAGTTGCTCCGATGACGCTACTCAGACTTCAGCTGCTGCGGTAACACGAGCCATGACTGAGGCTCCAGACTGTGTCACCCCAGTGATCATTGAATCGCCGCAAGATCTGATGTGTAGTCAACTTGTTGTACAAGAACAACATTCTGACCCGACACTTGCTGCCGTGAGGAACAAACAAAAGGGTCGAGTGATTAAGTATTCACGGGGAGGTCGAGCCAAGTTCCTTCGCAAACAAGGACGGCTCTACCGTGAGTCACGAACACCCGAGGGCGAGGTTCGACTGCAGTTTGTCATTCCCGCCAAGTACCGCCTAGCAGTGTTACAATGGGGTCATTGTTCAGTCTCAGGGGGTCACATGGGCAAAAGGAAGACCCAGGGCCGTATCCGAGCTGACTTTTTCTGGCCAGGGATGGGACGGGACATAGATAGTTTTGTCCGTTCTTGCAGTGTGTGCCAAAGTATCACCACTAATCAGGGACATGCCCTTCCTGTACCATTTGTAACTACACCTGTAATCTCTGAGTCAGTTGAGAGACAGGGTAGTGGTGAAGTGGGTGCAGACCTGACGTCTCGCCCATTGGCCCCACAGGACACATTATGTCCAGGGCCTGCACATACATATTATGTACCGTAAGTTATGGGGGAAGTTGAGAGGCAACTTGAGGCTATGGAAGACCCAAGTTTGCACAAGGATTCTCAGCTTCCCGATACTAATATAAGTACTGTAGGTTAAGGGGGAAGTTCGAGAGAGAACTCCGCAGTGGCGACTTGAGGCTATGGAAGACCCAAGTTTGCACAAGGATTCTCAGCTTCCCAATACTAATATAAGTATTGTAGGTTAAGGGGGAAGTTCGAGAGAGAACTCCGCAGAGGCGACTTGAGGCTATGGAAGGCCCAAGTTTGCACAAGGATTCTCAGCTTCCCGGTACTAATATAAGTATTGTATTGTAGGTTAAGGGGGAAGTTCGAGAGAGAACTCCGCAGAGGCGACTTGAGGCTATGGAAGACCCAAGTTTGCACAAGGATTCTCAGCTTCCCAGTACTAATAGAAGTACTGTAGGTTAAGGGGGAAGTTCAAGAGAGAACTCCGCAGAGGCGACTTGAGGCTATGGAAGACCCAAGTTTGCACAAGGATTCTCAGCTTCCCGGTACTAATATAAGTATTGTACTGTAGGTTAAGGGGGAAGTGAGAATTCCGCAGAGGCGACTTGAGGCTATGGAAGACCCAAGTTTGCAAGGATTCTCAGCTCTCCGATACTAATATAAGTACTGTAGGTTAAGGCACAGGTTGAGGACCCGTGTGCGGTTCGAGGCTATGGAAGACCCGAGGTTGCACAGGGATTCTCAACTTGCTGACATAATTGTGTGCTATAATTAATGGCGACCTCGAATGTACGAAGCTTAGGCTGTCACTCGTATTTTTCAGCCAGAGCGTACTTTTCGTAGCATGTACTGATTGCTAGGCAGAGAGAGTAATTGTAACCCTTAATAAGAATTTTGTCTCATTGACACTTTTGATGCTCCACCTCAATTGGTTTTGCAGGTTCAGCAATGGGTGTAGCAGTTTTGCTGTGCGGGCCAGCTGATCGTCTGCCGCACGCTTTGCCGCCTCTTCTCCTCTGCCTTAAATCATTAAGCCATGTTATTATTTACTATGTCATTTTACACATAGGTACAGTTACACTACAACTGTCACACCTACACCGTGTATTACATACACCACACACTACACAACAATTAGTTGTCAGTGTAAATGTAGCGAATTTTACGCTCAGTTTGACCTAATTGCAGGATTTTCACGTCGTCACGGAGTTTTTCCCTCAAGCTTGCTTCTATTAACGTAAACACGAGGTTTTTCCGCTCACTGACGACTGCGACTTTCTCCTGTAGCAGGATAGCACACACCACAGTGTGAATCTTGTGTGAATGACTTGAGGATGTATACATATATATATATATCCACAAACTTTTTCCCATAAGGAAAAAATTTAATTTTGTAGGGGCGTAATGTCACGAATCAATTCGCGACATTTCCGTTTTGTGAGAAGCCACGAACTGTTAGTGGAAAACTCACTGTGTATCGCTCAGCTAACCGTTTCTCCCTCCATTTCGGAGTATACTTTTCAAAACATTCGTCACTTTCAGAAGTGACCGATTTAATGCACGTCACTAAGTGCGCTACTGAGCGATACAATTGTTTCTTTATCGTTCGCCTCTGCTCGCCTAAACCGTTAGCCACGCCTTCTTCTGGTAGCTTGTGCGTCCTGCCTATACGTTATTTGAATTCAGTCTTGTGTTTGCTGTGACGGAGAAAGGTTCTGTGCTCAGAAGTGGAGAAGTCAGCTAGCACCCCAAGCTCCACTAGTTCAGTAATCCCAGTACTCCCATCTTAGTGGTGATACATAGCATTCATCGATTGGTATTTCCTTTGTGTATTTCCTAGTTTTAAGAGTTTAGTTAAGGTGTTTTTCCTAGGCGTAAGTATTTAGCTTCTGTGTGAGTGAGCGAGTGCGTCTCATTGATTTGATTTGATGTTAAATTTATTTTTGTAATCAATAAATTTAACAGTTCTATTTCTTGAGCTTAATGTAGAGTAAATCTTGTTTCATTTCTCCATAATTAAGCTTATTTTCCATATAGCTCCTAGCTTGCATAAACGTTTGCTTTCATAACTGGTACTTAGACCAGTCTTGTTGTATTAACTTAAAATCCGTTGTGCCAGGAGTTAATGCATCAGCAAGAACCTGATGTTATTATTATTAGTATTAGTTATTTATTGTCAGGGGTGATGTAACTTTCTCCAGAGGCTAACAGTACAGTAATTCAGCAATTGTGAGTAATTAGTCTCTGCTGTGTACGTTGAGAAAGTTTATAAATTCTCGTTCTTGAGAATCTTAGCAAGTCAGCGTAAAGTAATCGTTGCTTGATGTAGCAAAACAATCATTGTCTCTGCTCTTCAATATTATTGAATATTATTATCAATTTAAATAACATTTAACCATATATATTTCAAAATTACCGTGATATTATAAAAACCCCGTGACAACATCTAATTCACGTAATGTACAGTGATGGATCTGTATAGAGAATGATAAAGGCCTATCAAGATGCGGCACTGTTGTCAAAGACAATTGGGACAATACTGTCTTGGAGAAAACCGTACGACTGATAACTGGACCAGTAGTGCACAAACTGAGCTTGCTGCAATAGTCCTGGCCTTGCACAGCGCACATCCCTTGAACATCAGTCTACTAATAGACTGTGACTCGCAGGCAGCACTCCTGGCATTGTGCGGCCAAATATTTAAAGAAACACAGAGTTATTTTGCTGGCAAACGATGGCATAGTTTAATACTGTGGAGAGGAGGCTATGTACAATTCCTCTGGATCCCATCACATAATGGCATGAATGCACATGACGAAGATGAAACTCTTGCTAAGGAAAATTGTGACAAGTCTATGGTGGAGTACCATACAGGCACTCCGGGGCAAATCTTTAAGGAAATTATGGTCAAGGATTCTAGAGATGAGTTACAGGCCGCTTGGCAAGCCCTTTCGCACAGTAGTCACTCAGTTCCGCCTGATGACCGTGTACCTGTGAATAAAGTACAACATGGAAAATACAAATCTAATATAAGACTTTATGATCTGATAACAGCACGTATTCGCCTTGAATACAAGTATCATTGGGAAATATCTGATCCAGAAGGTGTACACTCCTCTGGTGAAGCAATTCAGTGTAAGGTTTGTAAATTCCCCGCGAGACACAGTCGGTCATTTTATATATTAGTGTGTGTAAAGCTACTGACGTACTGTACAAACATGGTGGAGGCACAGAGGGTAGGTTATTGTAGTCAGTATGATCTTGGATACTAAGTGGAAACGGGAATAACTGAGGATGTCTTTCATGAGTTCCCTGGGTTCTGGGTTCTACTTTCCACGATATCTTATGTGGGCTGTCGTGGGTAACAAAATATCAATGGATCTGCCTCTACATGGTGAATAGGTGTGCTTGTAGGAATATGTGCTTTCCTATGCAAGTATGTACAGTATATCAGGTAAATCACTGTAAACATATTAACTGTGTGGGTTAACATTTACTGTGGATTACCTGTGTGGGTTAGCTATGTGGAATAACTGTATTAACTTATAGATAGATAGATACAGTAGATAGATAGCTAGATAGACAGTTTGATATTTGAGTACATTGTGACAGATGGACTTCGGAGCAAGCATGCAGGGGATGGCATGCTTGTGCACACGGAACTACAATATAAATACGTTTTTACCACACATGGAGTAATCATCTTTCATTATATCTAGTTAAGCCCTGTCATTCTAAATGCAGACTTTCCATATCTTTAGTAACTAACAATAATTTATATGTATATGGTTATGCTATGTATGTATATGTGTACGTGTGTCTATGTATGTACATATCGGATATATGTATATAAATCTACTTAATATATTAATTTTAATCTGTACATCCACCTCACTCTCTCTCTCTCTCTCTCTCTCTCTCTCTCTCTCTCTCTCTCTCTCTCTCTCTCTCTCTACTTATAGAAATTAATCATAATATTATAAACATTCATTCATTCATTCATTGTCAGACGCCATGTATCCCAAACTGGGTGGCCTACGGCTTAGAGTTAATTGTTTTACAGGGAGGGGCACTAATCCTCCACCAACCCCACTTGACACGTAGGGATGCCAACAGCATCTGGTGTTCCCAGGTGGTCACCCATCCAAGTACTAACCAGATCCAACGCTGCTAAGTTATATGCTATTAAATGATCGGCAGGAAATCTAGACAATACATAATAAATTAGGTAGTTCCAGGTGAATGTAAATATCACTTAGGCTTCTCCCTTCCTTTCTTATATATATTTTTGTTACGACCTTACCCTCGAGGTATAATCTTGAAATGCCACGGCCATACCTCAAACAGTAGGCCTAAGTGGCCATTTCACAATGCAGTCACATTAGCGCTTAAGACACACAAGGACATTGCTACAACATCCCATGACATACGACACTACGATCATCCTTCAGTTAAAAAATGTCAATTTCTCATCACGCCAAAACATTGCCATGACATGCTACGTAACCACTAAGATTATCAGGACATATGACGATACACGACGATGGCCGGGATCTTCGTTGCGAGGTTATATATAGGAGGGTGGAGTATAGGCAGGTGTCAGTGTTGCAGCAGGTCTTCGGGATCCAATCTCCAAGTTGTTGCTACAACACACCGTCACACCTACGACAAGCTGCGACATGCTAAGTCACAGTGAAGACAAATGACATTACTGTCACGACATGTTATGTTCTCCTCCTTGTCGGCACCTGTGCCGACAATTTTTGAATATTCCAAAAATTGCCGTAGCACGCCAAGAATCGCGAAGAATGACCATGTTCACCATGTCAGTATTAAGTCATGCCACGTTACTCATGACAACATGCGGTGACACACGAAGACACGAAAAGCGTGGCATGCCATGGGAAAGTTCCTGATAGTAGGACATAGGCTTTACTTCCTAAGTTTTCAGCCACCTGGCCAGGGAGAATCAACATCAAAATTGACCTAAATGGCTCCTGTGAGTACTTTTATGCTTGTTTTCCATGTTTTCTCATTTCTAACCAATATAAAGTCGAAAATGGCCAGCACCATGCTGTACGAGAGGCCAGAGTCTGGTGGCACGCGGCGGGTTAAAACAAATCTCAAGCTGGCCTCACTGTTTCCATCTACCTCCTTGTTCTCATCCCATCAAAAAAATAAAAAATAAAAAATAAAGCAGGCTTTAAATAGCTGCTTCCCCAAATAGGCCAAAGTTGCACATTAATTTTCCCAGTAAATCACAGCCACCTTATACATACTTCTGTGTAAACAGCCTTCAATGTTTTGCTAAAATTGCTCCTGTATTTACAGACTTGGGCATGCAAACAAGTTTTGTAACTGTTTACATAACAAATGCTGTAATTAAGGCAAAATACTTACAAATTACTGGATCTTCTATAAACACAGGTATAAATTGAAGCCTTCCTTGTACTGTTTCCAGAGAATTTAATACCATGAGGGGGGAAAATTATGTATAAAATAAAAACTTATTTACAAGTTCATAAATATGGGAGCAACTGTACATCATGGAAATAATGTATTATAAACACTGGCCATAAATTTACGTATCTGTTATTGTCAATGTAAACGTAAATAATAATACTGTTCATGATAATGACCTGACATATTACAATCCTAACCTAGCACAGATTTATATTAAATAAATCTGGGTTAAGTTAATGTTTAAGTGGAAAGGTAATTTACTACCATGAGACAACTAGTGTTACACAGAATCAAAAATGATTCAATTACTGTGCACTAATGTTGCCACGTGCTGACTGGGGCTCCTGTAACAGAACTGTGTGCAAAACATACTTGCCTCGTAATGAGACAAAAATTAAATAAAGGCTAATTACCAATATACTTGTGCATCTAGGGCGTCAGTATGCAGGATGCCCATGAATAACACTACACTCCAAACTCACCTGACGATATCTCATATGTTCAAGGGACGGTTCAGTCTGCTGGTGTGGGAGTGAGAGAGATGTGGAAGTAGGAGACGAATGATGCATGTTAGCAATTGATAACGCTGACTGAGCCCGCCCCACAACACACGAGAAATAGCCCAGCATAGTGGAAGAGGAGAGTTGTATGTGGAATACCCTGCATTATTTAAGGTTACTTATGCAATCTGTGTCGATATGAGAGAGAGAGAGAGAGAGAGAGAGAGAGAGAGAGAGAGAGAGAGAATTATTTTAAATAGACAGAAATCAGGAGAGAGCAATCAGAAGTAAAAAACATAGGCCATGCTACATTGTTGCAACCGTCCACCTGACCATGCACAGTATTATTGCACACCCTCCTACATCCCTGCACATCAAACCAAGCGCATAAAGGTCATCTCCTCCCACCCCCCGTTTATAACACAAACACATAACTTAAAAAATTTCAGTAGTTTATCCACGGTGATAACGAAGTTACGAGCAGATCTGATGAACTTATGACTCGTTTTTTTTTCATTTAGGCAGTCATTTGTTATGATTAATTGAAACGTATTGTCATGAAACTTCATACAGTATTAGATATCCATATACTCACTTATCATGTACAATTTTTGCCTCCTAGGTGTAATAGTTGCAAAGTTTTAATAGAAAAATACATTAAAATAATCAGTTTTATGTATTTTTTGCAATTTCATAACATTATTGTAATCTCATGGCATTCTAACTATCAAAAGGCACCAGGAGGCATATTAATACATTCTTCTAGAAAGTTTGAAGCCTGTACCTATATTAGTTTCTGAGTCCTTGCCCGGAAACGAAAAATTATTTTCTTTTACATTTCCATTACTTAAAAAAAAAAATATTTAAGACACAGCATTCTACCTATCAAAAGACACCAGTTCACTATAAGACACATAACTATGTGGATTTTCATGACTCTATAGTGTATACTTTCTGAGTTCTGGCCCGGAAACGAAATGTCTACTCCAGGCCAGCCAAACTGCCGCCCTGCTGCCCAACTTTAATGATGGACACCTGTTGTTCTCAGTATTAACAACACCCTCCTCTGACTTTGTTAGATGGAGGGTAAAAATTAGGATAGAAGATAGAAGGTAATAATTAGAACAAGAGGTAATAATTAGGACATACCAGTAACTAAGACAGAGCCCAGTAACTAGGCCTATGGCAAGACAATAATTATGACAGAAGACCATAATTAGGACAGAACACAATCATTAGGACGAGACCATAATCAAGACAGACTACAATAACTAGGACTGCAAAAAATAATTGGGACAGAAGGCAATTAGTAGGACTTAAGACAATAATTGGGACATAAGGCAGGATGTAACAATTGATTAGAAGGCAGTCATTAAAACACAAGGCAATCATTGGGACAGGGGGCAATAATTAGGACAGAAGGTAATAAATAAAACAAAGAAAGCAATAATTACGACAAAGGGTAATGAATTAGGCAGAATGCAATAATTATTAAGATAGAAGGAAATAATTACGTAGGAAGGCAATAATTAGGACAGAAGAGAATTAGGACAGAAAGCACAGACAGCAATACATAAGACAGACGGCAAATTAGAGACAGAAGGGAATAATCTGGACAAAAGACAGTAATTTAGACAAAGCAATAATTTGGACAGATGACAATAATTAGACAGGACAGAAGACAATTTGGACAACACATTTAAGACAGGACAGAGATAATTTGGACATCACATTTAAGATGGGACAGAGGACAATATTATGAACAGAAGACAATAATCCGAACTAAACAGGGGACGTGATTAAAACTAAGGACAATAATGAATAAAGGACAGAATATTATTAAGACTTGATGGAAGGACAGAAGACTAGGACAAATTATATTTAGGATATAGGAAACTATTGAAGCCAAGATAATCGACACAGCATGGCAATAATTAGAAGGCAACAATTATTAGGACAAGTAATGATGACGAGACAAACTAAGACAAAACTATAATTAGGACAAGAGAGAAGACAGTAAATAGGAGGGTAGACAATAATGAGGAAAGATGAAAATAATTACCACAATACAATATTTTAATGAACACATAAGAAAAGCGGGCCAGAAAACAATACCGTAATTACAAGAGGGCAGTATATGTAGAAGTCAAATAAGTAAAAGAAATGACAAGGAGGAAAGAAAGAACAGAAAAAAAGATGAGTACAGAGAAAGACGGAGAAAATATGAAGAGGGGGATGACAGAGAGGGGAGGTAGATTGTAAGAGATAGGGAGGGAGATGGACGAATGGGAGAGAAAGGGAGGGTGGGCGAGAAGAGGAAGGAAGGAGAGCAGGGGAGAGGGACAATTGGGGGAAGCAAAAGGATGGGAGGAAAAGGGGGAAAGTGGGAAAGGAGAAAGGAGAGATACAAGGTAAGAGAGGAGGGTCAAGGAGTGATAGGAAAGGAAGGAGAGCGGAGTATGCTAGGGAGTGACAGAAGAAGGGGGGAGGGAAATGGACGAGGGAGGAGGGAGAAAAGATTAGGAAAGGGGGAAGAGGAAAGGAGAACTGCGTAAGAATTGAGAAAATGAGAAGGAAGGTGGTAAAAAGAAGGGTAAGGGAGGGGAAGGAGAAGGAGTAAAGTGAACTGAAGAAGGAAGGAAGAAGAGAAGGTAGAAACGGGAAGGAAGGAGGAAAGATAAGGAAAGGGTGAAATGATGAGGGAATTTTTTTTTTTCCTCTCCACCACCAAATTGCCCTTACCTCAGTATCACTTCTCTGGCCTAACCCCTGCAATATGATAATATACGTTAAATTCTTGCTACTACAAGGCAGTTTTATTGTATAACGAGGAAACTTTTCAGACTAAAAGGGTTAAATACTACCTTCATCAATTCCTTGCCCTATTTAATGGTAATAGCAAACCTAAACTAGATAAAACCATCACCGGAATCATGGGGTTAACACCTTCACTGCAATGACGTCTACATTATTTATTCATGCCACAACCAGACGATTTAATATAACTGTGGACGGACCTCTTGAGACAATAGTAACAGATTTCTTGACACGAAGGGATCGATGAAGGCCGTATGTTGAAAAGGTTCCCGTGTAAGCTGAATAAAATATTTATAAGATAGTTTGAACAATATGAAATAATACAAACACATACATGCATACATACATACATACACACATACATTAGATCAGTGTTTCTCAACCTGGGGTGCTAGCACCCCCAGGGGGTGCTGAAATCAATTTTAGGGGATGCTGGAAAATGCTGCATTATATTTTTTCTTGCTGGATTTGCTTAATATTGGCATCCTTGATTTTTTTTTTTTTTTTTTTTGAATATAAAATAAACTGTCAGGCAGTACTTCACTTTACTTTAACCCCGCAGTAGTGTAGCAACTGCAGTCCCAGTAACCAGATGTAGAGAGGTGCTGGACTGAGACCTTATTACAAGGGGGGTGCTGAGGTCGGAAAAGGTTAAGAAACGCTGCATTAGATACATACATACATACGGTACATGCATACACACACATAAGTACTTGCATAGTCGTACAAGCAAATACATTAGTCAGTATCAAAGACAAACTAATACGCACAATCATATAAAAAAAAAGCGCGCACGCACGCACGCACGCACACGCACACGCACACACACACACACACACACACACACACACACACACACACACACACACACAAACCAGTATGAAAGGCACAAACAGAAAGTGCTTACAAAACATGCATGAATACATCTCCCTAAGCAGACACAAATATATATGCATAAATACAGATCCATGGCAGAGAAACGTTTTGGCAACATATAAATATATGTTCATGACATACACACACACACACACACACACACACACGACGGAAAACCAGGCACAATGGAACCGTTTTTTGTTTGAGGAAATAAACTGAGAGGGACGGAGAGAAGAAATTGCATTGCCTTCACGATCAGTCCTCGGGAATCTAATACTGGAGAGAGGGGATAGGGAGAGGTGAAGGGAGGAAAGGAGGGAAAGGGGGGTGGAGGGGATGGAAGTATGGGGGAGGCGAGAAGGGGTGGGGGAGGCGAGAAAGGGTGGGGGAGGCGAGAAAGGGTGGGGTAGGGAAATAACTGGAAGGTGGAAACGGGGGAATGAGGAAAAAAGAACAAAGTGAACGTCGAAAAAAAGGGAGGGAGGAGCCAACGGTGAAGGGAAGAAAGATGAAGCAGCAGAAAGGGAGGCAAAGAGGTAGGGAGGCAAATGGGGAGGGAGGAAATGAGGGAGGGAGGACAGGAGGGAGTGGGGTAAGGGAGGAGGGGAAAGGGAGGGGAAAATGGAGGTGAAGTAAAGGGTAAGAAACGCAAAGAAGGAAAGGAGTGCAGCGGGAGAGGGGGGAGGTATAGGTGAAAGAAGGAAAGGAAGAGTGCGGTAGGCAGGAGGGGGGGAGGGGGAAATGAAGCGGGAGGAGGTTTGGGAAGTGGAGTTACGGAGAGCAAGAGAGAAAGTATATGGAGGGAGACTGTGAGAGGCAAAAAAGAAAAACAAAAACAGATAAAAGAAATAAGAAATGGGAAGGAGAAAGAGAGAGGGGAAAGAGGAAGACAGAGGGGAGAGAGGAAAAGAGAGGGGGAGGAAAATTATAAAGGGGACGAAGTACAAGGAGAAAAAAAACAAAATGGGAGCTGAGAGAGAGAGAAAAGGGTGAATATGGGAGGAAACGGACAGCAACGTACGTGGGAGTGGAACTGGAAGATAATAGGGAAGATCGAGAAGGGAGGAAGGGAACGAAAGGAGAAGGAGGGGTAGAAAGAGACAGGTGAAGTGGGAGAAAAAAGAAGGTTAGATGAGGAAGGGAAAGGATGATAAGAGAAAGAGGGAGGGAGAGATAATGGGAAAGGAACTGATTAGAATGCGATGAGAGAATAAGATACTCTGGAATAGAGTGAAAAAAGGGAAAGATTTAACAGAAAGGAAAATAATAGGTAAAATAAAAGAAAATACACGATGCAGGACCTGCTAAGTATAAAAGACACTAATGCAATGGAGAATATATTCAATGAAAGGGCTGTAACAGCATATTAATAAACAGGAGAACTGAAAGCAAGAATGGAAGGAAAGAGTACAATTAGACAAGAGGAAATGATGACTTCCATGAAAAGCTGAAGTTGATAAGTTTCTTGGATGGGTGGTTAGTTACGGTCACGCAGCCTAACAAGGGTGACTACGGCATTTTACCACTATAGGTTTACAATTTGAAGAGGGGATACTTTGCAACCTCTGTGTCTCTCGAACGGATGGATAAGGTTGTGAACTGCTGAAGTATGAGAAGACTAGAGTGGGCTGGTTAATTATTATGTCTTGGATAATATGGGAGCTGTTAAGAACGGCACAAATATACCAGTATATGAGAGGCAAGGTAATAGAAGGTACCGTGGGGCTATAAGGATGTCCTTTACCGTGATAGGAAAAGTACTATTCAGCAAAGGTTCTATGGCCTCTTCTGCTCCTCTCGCCATTGGCTCTGAAAATCAGTCTGGTGAATCTACAGCACCTGACACTGATGCCTTTATTTAAACACAGATCATTAGCCTATCATTAGTGCCGGTTGCTTCGGATTCACCCTATTTTTAAATGGTGGGAAAAGTAGGAGGGGCGACAGTTCTTTTCTTGCCGAAAATGCCTGATATTGAAATATAATGGTGAGTTGTCTGAGAGATTAGAGAAGTTGAATTGTGAAGAGCCGGATGGATTGTGGAAGAGGAACTGGTGTTTGGATCGGATTATCTCTAAATATAATGTTGAGGGACACTTAGATATTTGGTTATATAGAAAGCAAATATATTTAGGCTAGGGACTCAGAATGTGCAATATGGGTATATGACATCTGAAACTGGTGGTGGTTAAGACATTTTGTTTGTATGGTGTTCACTGTTGTACTTGACACTGTCAATTTTAGTGCATTACTGCACAATACTTTTCTCTGGGTAAAACAATGCAGACTATGAAACCGACTTGAATTCAATCAAAATTTTCCTTTAATATGCCGCCCACCATCTTCGGTGCTCCATCCGTAGCCAGACTCAGTTAATGACCAGTCAATCAGCTTCTTTATCCAATATCAATCTCCTAATTGAATCAAATCAAGAAGCAGGAAGAATAGGGCTACCATACGTTCGCATTTTGCGAGAAATGTTCACCTTTTTGGTCCTTGTATCTCCTTCGTGAAGGAATGTAAAATATTTTAAATTGTCCGCAATTTGACCCTCAACATACTTCCCTACAGTTTTCCATGCAGAACTAAGAACACTACATAAAAATGGGAATAATACATTCATTTAATCTTAAGAGAAAGATCCAATGTTGCATGCTGGTCCAATATTATAATCTGACGGCCAGTTTGGTTTCAGGGAAACAGTGCAAATGGGAGAAAAGTGTGGGAAAAGAGAGAGGACAGAAAGCGGAAGAAGAGCAACGTGAGAAAACAAAGGAGAGAAAAAGAGATATCGTCTCTGACGAAAGAAGCTATGAAATGTTGGCGGCGAGTATATGGGAAGATATAAAAAAAGAAAAAAGAAAAGGAACAGCAAAGTTACAAGAAATGAGAAAATTATGGGAAAGTGAGAATGAAAGGGGAGAGGGGCTGATAAAAAAAAAAATGGAGAGGTATAAAGCAGGTGGAAATGAAGTTTTTTTTTTTTTTTTTTTAATATAGGTTCTTTATTTCCCATTCAGTACAAGCCCCAATACCCTGGGGAGCACTGTCCCTGAAGGCCAAGCACAGCACATCTCCATTAGTCACTGTTAGAACCGAAAGAAAATGGCCAAAGTAATTTTTAGAGAAAACCATAATGTTTTTGTGTAACTTGTCTTACGGGTTAGAATCTAAAAAATATATATATCATGCACAGTAATTTCCTCTCATTTTCTTGTACTTTCATCACCAAAGCAGATTTTTTTTTTTTTTTTTTTTTTAAGTATCAAAAAAATCAGTGAATGTACAGCGAGGTTGGATGGTGAGGAATTGGAAAATGTGAGTACGTTTAAGTACTTGGGTAGTGTGATGAGTAAAGATGGAGGTTTGGAGGGTGAAGTGCTTGAAAGAGTACAGCAGGGAAGAAAGGTTGCTGGTTCTTTGAAAGCAGTGATAAGAAACAGGGAAGTGAGCATGGAAGTGAAAAAGTTACTACATGACAGTATTGTGATACCAACTCTAACGTACGGAAGTGAAGCTTGGACGTTGTTGGAAGGACACAAGTCAAGAGTGAGGGCCGTGGAAATGAGTTATTTAAGAGGAGCCTGTGGAGTCACATGGAGAGACAGGCTGGCGAATGAGGATATAAAGGAGCGTTGTGGTGTTGATGTGGATGTGATAGGAAGCGTTATGAGGAACACACTGAGGTGGTTTGGCCATGTGGAGAGGATGGAGGGTGAAAGACTGACGAAGAGAGTGTATGTGAGTGAGGTGGAGGGGGAAAGAGGGAGGGGGAGGCCGAGGATGAGATGGAGAGATGGGGTGGAGAGGTATATGAGAGAGGGGGGTGTGAGTTGGGAGCAGGGGAGTGAAATGGTGGGGGACAGGGCGACTTGGAGGCGATCTGTTTGTGGCCACCCCAAACGGGATTGAGGCGTCTGGCAATAGATAGATAGATAGATCAAATATCCTAGTGATGCCTACTAACAGCACGAAGTGACAACTAAAAACCATTACATCATAACACAACCTGCTGACCGTTCCGATATAGAACTGTACACATATCTATTTCTCTACAGAATTATCCCTTTCCTGACATCTCGTGATTCACTGATCGTTAATGTCCCTCAGTTCTTGGTTGTTCATAAGCCATAAGCTGCCCAGTTACTGCGACGAAAAGCAATGGCTGTGCAAAGTATATGTCAATAATGTTTATTATCCTTCCTTCTTCAGTCGTGATTTCTATTATATACTTCAAACCTTGGAAAATATGAAGTAATACTGAATGACGCTTTTCAGCGTTGCCGGATCGTGAGGTGCCGATTTCACCAGACAACCATCAAATTTCGCCAGATTTCACCAAGTGACAACTAAAAACCATTAGATGAAAACACACACAACCTGCTGACCATTCCGACATAGAACTGTACACATATCCATTTCTCTACAAAATAATCCCTTTCCTGACACATCTCGTGATCCACTGATCGTTAAAGAGTAATTTCAAAAGTTATTTCCATCGTAGTTTATCTTAAAATGGTGTCTTTACCTTGTGGAATCTACGAGAACTCTGCGGGTCACCACACAACGCCTTCCAACGAAGGAAGCAGCTGAGGTACCGCTGCCAGCCGTTTGATGTAAACATGCCGCTATATATACACGCCACCATTGAATCACAAACATCAGCGCGTTTCAAACATCCTTGACTACACTCTATATTGAAGTTAAGTTCGAAATACTTAACATTTTCCTCGATCAGAAAGAAACCTTTACGGCACCGAAATCGAAGTAAATGATTCAGGTTATTTCAGCATTAATCACTGGTCATCTACTTTTCACCAGATTTTACCCTTGTCTGGTTCCAAACTATTATTATTATTATTATTTTATTTTTTTTTAGCCAAAAAGCATGAAATTTCACCATTTGGCAGAGCCGGGCTTAATACTCTTCACTTCACTGACGTAGCTTCAGTTCGGTCCGACGGAATGTCAAAGTGATGGTGTCGATTCGGTCACTTACTGAATCGACAACTAATCGGCATTTCTATTAGGAAAATATTCTTTTTTTTTTTTTTTTTCATATACACCTTATTATCTGAAATCTGGTCAAAAAATTGTGCTCAATTTTACTATTAATAAAAAATAAAAATCCAGAGCGAAAACCACTAAGTTAGCGGGTAAATCCCGTTTAAACCACGAACACCCCTTGACAGACCTCGTTTTCATAAATATTAATTTCTATCTATCTATCTATTGCCAGACGCCTCAATCCCGTTTGGGGTGGCCACAAACAAATCGCCTCCAAGTCGCCCTGTCCCCCGCCATTTCACTCCCCTGCTCCCAACTCACACCCCCCTCTCTCATATACCTCTCCGCCCCATCTCTCCATCTCATCCTCGGCCTCCCCCTCCCTCTTTCCCCCTCCACCTCACTCACATACACTCTCTTCGTCAGTCTTTCATCCTCCATCCTCTCCACATGGCCAAACCACCTCAGTGTGTTCCTCATAACGCTTCCTATCACATCCACATCAACACCACAACGCTCCTTTATATCCTCATTCGTCAGCCTGTCTCTCCATGTGACTCCACAGGCTCCTCTTAAATAACTCATTTCCACTGCTCTCACTCTTGACTTGTGTCCTTTAAAGTGCAAATAAATTAATTTGCATATTAAATCAATATTTGCCACGGCGAGTTGTCGAGCTAAAGGCAAAACACTTTTGCGAACTCTAGCAAGTCTTTGCTCTAAACTCATTTTTTTATTTTTTTTATTAACATTTCAGTGGCTGGGGAATGGCTGGGAGAAGGAAGGAGGTGAGAAGACAGGAAGAAATCAGTAGGATAGAAGTTGTGGAAGCAATGAAGAAAGTTAAATCGGGGAAAGCCCCAGGAATTGATGGAGCGTGTGGTGAAATGCTGAAGCATGGGGGAGAGATAGTAGTAGAATGGATGTGGAAGATGTGCAGATTGGCCTGGGAGGAAGGTAGAGTCCCGGAGGATTGGAAGTCAGGTATAATTATTCCCTTGTACAAAGGAAAAGGGGAAAAAGAAGTGTGTGGTAATCATAGGGGCATTTGTCTTCTTAGTATAATAGGAAAAGTGTATGGTAGGATACTTATAGACAGAGTTAGAGAAAGAACAGAGAAATTAGTTGGAGAAGAACAGGGAGGCTTTAGGAAGGGAAGAGGTTGTGTAGATCAGATATTCATTCTTAGATCTTTAGTGGAAAAGTTTCTAGAGAAGGGAAAGAAGTTGTATGCGGCTTTCATGGATTTGGAGAAAGCATATGACAGGGTGGATAGACAAGGATTGTGGAAAGTGTTAAGAATATATGGAGTAGATGGGAAGTTGTTGAATGCTGTGAAGAGTATGTACGATGGTGCGAAGGCTGCAGTGCGTGTGGATGGTGAACTAAATGAATTTTTCTCTTTGAAAGTTGGTTTGAAACAAGGATGTGTCATGTCTCCATGGTTGTTCAATCTGTACATGGATGGGGTAATAAAAGAGGTACAAGGTAGGGTAGTGGATGTTGGAGTGGCCCTGGTGAGAGAGGATTGTGTTTGGAAACTCCCTGTACTGTTGTTTGCAGATGATACTGTGTTGTTGAGTGAAGACGAAGGGGAGCTGCAAGGCTTGGTGGATGAGTTTGAGAGAGTGTGTAAGAAACGGAACCTAAAGGTGAATGTGGGGAAGAGTAAAGTGATGGTCTTTGAGAGAGGTGAAGTTAGTGAATGTACAGCGAGGTTAGATGGTGAGGAATTGGAAAATGTGAGTACGTTTAAGTATTTGGGTAGTGTGATGAGTAAGGATGGAGGTTTGGAGGGTGAAGTGCTTGAAAGGGTACAGCAGGGAAGAAAGGTTGCTGGTTCCTTGAAAGCAGTGATAAGAAACAGGGAAGTGAGCATGGAAGTGAAAAAGTTACTACATGACAGTATTGTGATACCAACTCTAACGTACGGAAGTGAAGCTTGGACATTGTTGGAAGGACACAAGTCAAGAGTGAGAGCAGTGGAAATGAGTTATTTAAGAGGAGCCTGTGGAGTCACGTGGAGAGACAGGCTGACGAATGAGGATATAAAGGAGCGTTGTGGTGTGGATGTGGATGTGATAGGAAGCGTTATGAGGAACACACTGAGGTGGTTTGGCCATGTGGAGAGGATGGAGGGCGAAAGACTGACGAAGAGAGTGTATGTGAGTGAGGTGGAGGGGGGAAGAGGGAGGGGGAGGCCGAGGATGAGATGGAGGGATGGGGTGGAGAGGTATATGAGAGAGGGGGGTGTGAGTTGGGAGCAGGGCAGTGAAATGGCAGGGGACAGGGCGACTTGGAGGCGATTTGTTTGTGGCCACCCCAAACGGGATTGAGGCGTCTGGCAATAGATAGATAGATAGATAGATTTCAGTTAAACACAAAATTTTTACATAATTTCAGATAATTAGGCATGTATGAACCTATATGGTGATAAAAATTATATTATCCAGTTTAAAGTGCCGATTCGGTAAATGCCCGTCGAGTCGGTATTTCGTCGCACCTGCTTCAGTTCTTGCCAACTCCAGAGGATTTGATTCATCTCAGAGGTGACTACATTTGAGGGAGTAAACAGCCTTCATTATCCCCATCAGTACGAGAGGCCTATTCTAAGAGGAATAAAATCGTACCGGACTAGGTAGAATCCTGTCAATACAGAACTCCTTAGATCCTGAATATAATGGAAAAGAAGCAATTGTACGGGAGTTAAGTCGACAAGTGTGGCGAAATGATAAAAACAATAGTAAGACAAGAATGGCAGGGTGAGGGGAAAAGTGCGAGATATGATGGCTGCAACGTGCAGGAAAAGTGATGTGTGGTACGAGAAGACGGGTTTGCGGTGAGGGTATGGAGTGGGAGGTATGGACTAATGGGTATGGAATGAGAGGTCAGGGGTGGAGGGGTGTGAGGTGTAAGGTAAGGGATGTTGAGTGATGAGTGAAGGCTGTTGGGTGAACGCTGCACGGTGAAGGGAATGAGGTGTAGGGTGAGAGGTGCAAGGTGTTGGTATGACATGAGGGGTGTAGGGAGACCGGTGGGGAGTGGGGCAAGGGCTGGGGATAAATGAGTGAGAGAGCGGGGTGCCAGTTTTGGAGTGAGAGTGCCGGCTATGGAGTGAGGAGTGTAGGATAAGGTAAAAGTACAAGGGTACAATGGAGTACAAAATACAAAGGAAAGCAAACAGCAACAGACCTTATGGTCCTTTCGAAGCTGCTTGTTACAGAGTAGATCAGTAAACTATGACTACTAGATCTAATTCTACATGCTGAAGGATAAGGATAGTAAAGCAAGAAGGCTCCCCCCCGCCTCCAAACTCTCCAGTTAAAACAGGCAAGAAAAAAATGGGAAAAACCACAATGCAGCATGGAAAAACTGACATGAGAATTATATAGGAAAGACTGATAGGAAATGTTACAGTCTATAATACTTTATCTATAAGCTACCGGTTTGAATAATCTGAAGGAGAAAGTGGTAAAGTAAATTGGATAATCAAATTATAAATAAGGCACGACATGTATGGTACCCTGAGTTAACGCGGCGTCTTTAGACAAAGCGTGGAAATTGCACAGTGCATATAGTGTGGAATCTGTGGATCTTCACGGGTGGTGCGTGATGAGGGATGTGGGGTTTGGTATGAGGGGAGTGGGATGTGGGATGAAGGAGAGGAGTGAAAATGTGGGGTGAGGGGCGTGGGGTGTATGGGATTAGGGGTGTGGGTTGAAGGGTGTAGGGTGAAAGGTGTGGGGTGAGGGACGTGGGGTGTAGGAATAGGGGTGTGGGATGATGAATACGGAGTGTGGGGTGTGGTGCGTGGGGTGTGGGGAATGGGATGAGGGAGGTATGGAATCAGAAGTATGGGTTGAAGAGTATGGAGTGAGGGGTGTGGGGTGTGGAGCGAGAAGTGAGGAGTGTGGGGTGTGGAGCGAGAAGTGAGGAGTATGGGGTGAGGATTATCGGATGAGGGGTGTTGGATGAGAAGTTTGGAGTGAGAGGTCAAGGATGTGGGCTGAAGGGTGGGAGGTGAAAGGTCAGGGGTGTAGAATGAGTGGTGTGGGCCAGGGGAGGGGTGAGTGGTGAGGGATGTGGGGTGAGGAGTGTGTTGCAAGGCAGCGCATTTCATCTGGGCGCATTGACATCTCATTTAAGGGAGAGGTGGATGGGGTGAGGGAGGAGGGCGAGGTGTATTTGCTGAAAGATGGAGGGTGTGGTGTATGGGGTGTTGGGTGTGGGATGAGGGGTTTGGGCTGACGGGTGTGAGGTATGCGGTAAGAGGTGTGGAGTGTGAGGTAAAGAATGATGGGTGAGGGGTGTGAGGCGAGTGGTGTGGCATGAGAAGTGAGAGGTTTGGAGTGAGGGGTGTTAGTTTTGGGGTGTGGGGTGAAGGGTGCTGGGTATCGTGTGTGGGGTGAAGGGTGCTGGGTAACGTGTGTGGAATGAAGGATGCTGGGTATCGCGTGTGGGGTGAAGGGTGCTGTTTAACGCGTGTGGGGTGAAGGGTGCTGGGTATCGCGTGTGGGGTGAAGGGTGCTGTTTAACGCGTGTGGGGTGAAGGGTGCTGGGTACCGCGTGTGGGATGTGAAGTGTAGTGTGTGGGAAGAGGGCTGCAGAGTGAGGGGTAATAGTTGTTTGAGGTGTCACAGTTACAAACGTTTGTTGTTACCTACATACATCGCCTGGTGATGGTGAGGGGTGAAACATATGGTTCTGTGCACAAGGCGCAGGAGTGTCTGTTTAGAGATCCTGTCTCTCTCTCTCTCTCTCTCTCTCTCTCTCTCTCTCTCTCTCTCTCTCTCTCACACACACACACACACACACACACACACACACACACACACACACACACACACACACACACACACACACACACACACACACACACACACACACACACACACACACACACACACACACACACACACACACACACACACACACACACACACACACACACACACACACACACACACACACACACACACACACACACACACACACACACACACACACACACACACACACACACACACACACACACACACACACACACACACACACACACACACACACACACACACACACACACACACACACACACACACACACACACACACACACACACACACACACACACACACACACACACACACACACACACACACACACACACACACACACACACACACACACACACACACACACACACACACACACACACACACACACACACACACACACACACACACACACACACACACACACACACACACACACACACACACACACACACACACACACACACACACACACACACACACACACACACACACACACACACACACACACACACACACACACACACACACACACACACACACACACACACACACACACACACACACACACACACACACACACACACACACACACACACACACACACACACACACACACACACACACACACACACACACACACACACACACACACACACACACACACACACACACACACACACACACACACACACACACACACACACACACACACACACACACACACACACACACACACACACACACACACACACACACACACACACACACACACACACACACACACACACACACACACACACACACACACACACACACACACACACACACACACACACACACACACACACACACACACACACACACACACACACACACACACACACACACACACACACACACACACACACACACACACACACACACACACACACACACACACACACACACACACACACACACACACACACACACACACACACACACACACACACACACACACACACACACACACACACACACACACACACACACACACACACACACACACACACACACACACACACACACACACACACACACACACACACACACACACACACACACACACACACACACACACACACACACACACACACACACACACACACACACACACACACACTCTGAAGCTTTGCAACCGCAACCGATGAGAAAACGCTCAAAATGTCGCAACTGCCTGGCTGATTAATTACTCATGTTTTATCAGAAGTTAGCAATATTCGGAACTAAGTTAAAGGGATGGCTTAATAAGTGAATGGCTGCTGTGTAATTTTCGTGGCTAGTTTCGCAAACTCATAAAGTAAACCCTTTCTCAACTACAGTCCAGTGGCAGGCCTGTACAGTGTAATGGTGTACTTAACTTTGGTGGTGAATATCTTCCTTTGGGCTGCCGTGACACTATACAATACGACGTATAAAGAACAATGACACCGTTAGATATTCCTGAGAACCTGAAACAGAACATAATTGTGCTTCACTATACCACTGAAGGATATGGTTTAAGTCCGAGAACTTGCCACTCCGCGGACGTCTGTTGAACACTGACTCGTTCGGGGCTCAGGCTTTTCTTCTGAGTCACCTACTTCTCTGCTTCAATGACTCGAGCAGACAACTATGAATTCTTTTAATCAATGGTGTTATTGTTTTATTACGAAATACATCTTACGATTAATATGACTACAGTTATGTAAACGAAGCCATTCTTAGTTAAGCTGATATTCTCTAACGTAAGTATTATACAGTTTGTTTAATTACATTTGCTATGTCATGGTTCATACACGGCGTTTGTTTCCGCTGAAAACATCCACCAGTTCGACGCATTAATTCTGTCTTACCAGTAGCACTTTTTTTTTTTTTTTTTTTTTCACGTTCATCCAGGTTAGAATAGTAAACTAACCGTAAAGGCCTTTTCTCGGTGCCCCATTCATTCACCAACATTAAGGAAAGTGTGGTGGTAAAGGCAGCTCCTAAGTTCGTCTTGCAGTCCAACAACAGCAACCTAAACCAGATGATTATGCCTTCATTTATAAAGCTATGAATTCACACACACACACACACACACACACACACACACACACACACACACACACACACACACACACACACACACACACACACACACACACGCACGCACGCACGCACGCACGCACACACACACACACACACACACACACACACACACACACACACACACACACACACACACACAGCTCGCTGGTGCAGTGGTAACGTTCCCGCTTGCCAACTGGTGGATGGGAGTTCGCGCCTCGCTCAGGTTGCGAAAAGTTTCACTGACGAAGTGGGTGGTTACTGTCCTCCTCGAGCAAGGGGATGGGTGTGTGCGTGTGTGAAGGTCACAGCCTTGCCCTTAGATCGGACTATATGAGCTTTCAGCTCCCTTCCGGGATGGTAAAAGCTGACGATCACGACCATCCAGTGATCCTGACCGACCCGGTGAATTACACACACACACAAGGTTGTTACTTGCAGCAGTGATTGAAGTCCTATTGCTCACGTATCATATATCAGAGATGCACAAGGAATGTCTGCTAAAGCTACCAGCAATGTTATAAAATTATGTTTTCCAGTGCTAAATGGACGGCCTGAAAAATATAAATATATAAAAAAGCGTTGACTGTGAACTGTAATATCAAGAACTGTCTCTCACCAAAATGGCTTGCTCACTATAATTAAAAGGCAATGAAGAATCAAGGAAATAAAACAAAGCATGACAAAAGTCATGATACGGCGATAGTTCAGTTTAATATCGGTATCTGAAATTAACTCATGTCCCTTCGTAGCTAAGGTACACTTAGGAATTATATTCAAACCAACACCAAACCATTTTATTAAGGGGAAACCTCCACCAGTGTAAGGTTAAAAACCATCTCTATCATATAAATTAACTAGGTTGAAACAGAAGTTTAAATTATAATGCAACTAATGACCAACAATTTTTTTCAGCCGTGGAAATCCCCCACCGAAAGGGTAAACTATTTGGCCCAGAATATTTGCCAAAATTCTGGAAATCGACCAAAAGCCATAACAGGTAGCCTTTGGTGCGGTTGACGGTTGCCCAGGGCCTCAGTGTGGCCTCACCATGACGGCAGAGTGAGTGAGGAAGCACCAGACATCCTTATGTGTAGTCTTTAATTCCTGACAAGGTGCAGCGTCACGCGTGGTTACCAGATCAGCTGTCATGGAGGTTGCACTCAATCTTGCCCACACTCTTGCCTCTTTTATGTTTCTTGTTGCTTTTACATTAGCGAGATACAGAAAGTTGGTTCTAACCTAACCTTTTTCTGCTCAGTTGATATCAAGTGTAGTCAGACTGTGAGGTCAATCTGACTAGTAACCAAGAAGACTCATTCCTACTGAGGCTCATCGAAAATCATATAGGCGCGACAGAGTATGCAAGTTTGGGAATTAACCGAGATCCGTGGAGTAAGAATATATCCATTAAAATACTCAGTACCTTCTTCACCGTAGCTAATTTGAAATGTTGCGTAATATACATAACATCATCAGCAAATGCGCAAGATATAGTTAACTGCAGGATGAGGCCTTCTTACTCCACTGGACCTGCCAGCTATGTGCCTGTTACCTCTAGTTCTCATTCCATCTATGGGTTGCCAGTCAGTTACCCTAGTGATCCATCTATAATGTTTTCTGCAGAGAATGTGACCTGCCCGCATTCTTTTTGAGTTTTATTATTGGCTAGTGTATCGCTATTTTATTGTTCTCTCATAAACTTCTTACTGACTGATAAGTAGGTTGAAAAGAGTCCAGATACAAGAATATCAAAACACGAACACAAGAGATCTATCAACAAAATAACAATTTCCCAGTATTAACGACTTCGAAATCTCTATTCCACCTTTCAGAATGAAATCTTCAAACTAGGTATATATAGGTTAAGTGTATCACACTCCAAAGACAATTTCTTCAGCTCGGGTATATGTGTTTTTAACTCATTATGGGTAACGTTAGATGATTACTGTATGTTCAGCTTTGGCAAGAGGTCACCGGTATGTAAGGGCAGTAAACATTCTCAACGCCTCCTCCAGTCCAGTTACGTCCTTTTTTTCTTTTCTTTTCTTTTTTTTGGCTTTAATAAGACGTTCCCGGAATGCAGAGGGTAAAGGGTACGTATCATATAACCAACAAAATATATAATGATTACACAACATACAGTCATGACGGCTTGACGTAATTATTAAGCAGAGTATGGACTCTGAATTATAGTAAATTAGATTCGACACAGTACAGGTCATTGCTAGATCTGGGAGCATTCTGCGCGGTAAACATAATTGTCGTTTTTGATCGTGTGGACCTTGGCTCACAACTCACATCCGGGATGCGTTTTTGCCACAGCAACCGTGAGGACTGGAACCGCGGGATAGGGGTAGGCTGCATGACAAAAACAGAGAGAGGTCTGTATAGTGCGCCCGTGTCCTAGAATATCTTGTTCGTTGCGGGGACGGCTTAGAATAATATTCAAAGAGCCTTTTGTGGAATCTCTTTCTTGGCGATTTATTCTGCAAATTAAACTTGATTACCATCTTCTCTGTCACTTATGCAAATTAGGTCGATATTAATCTATCTATATACCTAGGCTGCTTCCCCCAAGGAAAGGGAGGTAGCCGAGACAGGACGACACACTCCCCATTTACTTATCCATTCAAACACATTCATTCGCATCTTAGCCCCAAAGGGGAGAACGGACAGATCCTCACCGCACCACACCGCACAAGGGTCAACTGCGCAATGCAATCAGTGACATCCGCAGCAGGGCCCGACAGCAGAACTGGTTTACCCCTGCCACATCATAACAGACCCATCTCCTTACCCGCACCTGACCTGACTAGCTGATCAGATATTAAAACGACATAAATAACACCAATTAAACTGCAAAGAAAGAGATGTTCGGAAACCTCCCCTGCCACTTGGAATATGGACCTTTTTCTGCCTCTTATACAGTATTATCATATCCAAGCCAAAGGGGTTCTTGCTTATATACTGTACTGTATATATAGATAGATAGATAGAGAGAGAGAGAGAGAGAGAGAGAGAGAGAGAGAGAGAGAGAGAGAGAGAGATAGATATATATATATATATATATATATATATATATATATATATATATATATATATATATATATATATATATATATATAAGCAACGTTGGGTCTGGTTAGTACTTGGATGGGTGACCGTCTGGGAACACCAGATGCTGTTGGCATCCCTACGTGTCAAGTGGGGTTGGTGGAGGATTAGTGCCCCTCCCTGTAAAACAATTAACTCTAAGCCCTTGACCACCCCGTTTGGGATACATGGCGTCTGGCAATGGATATATATATATATATATATATATATATATATATATATATATATATATATATATATATATATATATATATATATATATATATATATATATATTACAATAAAATTTAATCGTACTTAAAGTCATATTCCATATTGTGTATCTCCGCCTTTAGGGCCGTGAGTTCATTAAATTAAGGGCCGTGCTTTGCTACTAATTGTGCAAAAGAGAAGACTGTTGGATTAACTAACATACTGCCAATAGCGCCGGTAATCGAACCCGGAATCTTCAGAAAAAGCAGGGTACCTTGATCAGATGTATGTCACAAGGCAACTCATATTTAATTTGGTAGTAGTACAGTGGAAAAATGCCTGGCTTTGTCTGAACAGTCCCGGGTTCGATTCCTGGCGCTGTTGGCAATATGTTAGTTGATTTTTTTCTTGTGTTAGTTCAGGTTCATCAGAGTGATGGACTTTGGAAAAGATGACACCTGCCGTAATGCTATATATGATGGTGAATGGAGAGAAACTTGAATTGGTGAGGGAGTTTAAGTATTTGGGTGAAACGACAAGAAGTGAAGTAAATGTGCAATGGAAAAAGACGTAGGGTAGTACAGGGAAGGAAATTAAATAATGCTGTGAGGGCCCTGATACTATACAGAGATATGAGTGTGGTGGCTGTGAGAGGCTTGCATGAACAAGTTTTAGTGACCACATAAGTATATAGGCGCGAAATTTTGATGCAGCATGAAAAAAGAAAAGTTAAGAGTAAGAGTAGCGGAAATGGAGTTATTGGAAAATATTTTTGCAGTGTGATGAGCGGATAGGTTAATGTAAACTGCAATGAGTTCGAAGTAAGGGAGTCGGTGAACAGTAATGTCGAAAAGAGTGCATCCGCTTTGGTATTATGGGTATGTGGAGAGAAAAGCTGTAAATGGGGTGATGAAAAGGGCATAACTGAGAGAGTCTGAAGGTGGTAAGCCTAGAAGGTAGACACATACAGTAACTGAGTGTCAGGAAGCGAGGTATGGACGAGGATGAGGCTAAGGAATTGAAAAGGGAGGGAACAAGCTTGTTGGAAAATTTTTGTGTGGAGGAATGTCTGACATGGGTTTGACTTCCCTGTTTTGTTTCCTGTGATATGATAGTCGTCAAACTGACAGCCGACAAGTAACGTCAGGCGTAGAAGTGTAATGATTATGCTTATACGGTAGCGTTCTGATTTCCAGAGCTTGAAAGGTGAGTGAATGAGAGTGTGGCACATTTAACGTGACATGCTCGTAATAATTCTCCATCTCTATTTTCTGACCCATGCCCAGTCTAGATTTTTAATGTTCAGTCTCATTCTTGTCTCTTTACATTCACATGTTTTAAAATAAAGGAACTCAAAAAAACATTCTCTCTCTCTCTCTCTCTCTCTCTCTCTCTCTCTCTCTCTCTCTCTCTCTCTCTCTCTCTCTCTCTCTCCAGAATGACTTTACTCTGAGCACTCTCTGATAAATCATACACGCTTAATATCAGGTGATTGTCATGCATTTATTTTAAAGAAAATTTATCACCCGAAGGTTGAGAAACATGAGAACAGGCTACCGGTATGTCCATCCATCCATTCATCCATCATCCAATCCTTTGTCGCCCCATGAGGAGCGTAGGAACCCGGGGCCAGGCAAGTTCGTCCTGACATTTAAGATGAGAGTGACCAGTCTCACTCATCCTGAATGGCATTAAGTGAGCAATAAACCCCAACCATCCCTTGGATATAAACCTACACAGGGTCAATCCGATTGGAGCAACTTAATTATCCACTAACCACCAGGCGCCATAATTTGGTTATATGGTTGCCACCCAGCGTAGAAAATGGTTTCCTGGTGTACAGCAAACCATTTGGCTTGTCACTCAATGTAGAGCCACTTGAAGTGGATAGAAGAGCACCTGAGACAGGAAGGAAAGAGAGAAATTGGAAGAGGACAGACACACAAAAACATGAAGGTGGGGAAGAAGTAGGCAGCAGTACATCACTTGAGTGGATGATGGTAGCCACCGCCTACCATCAGCATTATCAGTAATCCTACAAGGAGAAAAGTGGTTACATGTGAAGACTAGAAGCAGCACAAATTTTCAGTGGAATGTTTTAGAAATACACTTGTTCATGATCATTTTGTCTTTAGCAATACTTTCCAGATTAACTGAGAATTAAAATGACCGAAAAAATATAATACTCGGGTAAAAATTCTATCAGGGAAGCTTCTTTGTGAAGCCCCTTGACGTAACTGTGGCAGAGAGTACTGGGAAGCCTCCATCCGTGGGGCACACGATAGCAGATCGCTGTGCCACTGTTAAAAATTTCATCGGGCTGAAGCATTGAACTGAAAACAAAGTTACCCCTGTTTATTATGGACTTAACTCGTTTTCTTTCAAGGGTGTCATGAAGAAAACTAACTCTATATGGGTAGCGTATCTATTATTTATAAATCGCATGAACTGAATTGGAAGATACAGATTTTTTTTTTTTTTTCCTTTTTTTTGGAGGGGGAGGATTTTTTATAGGGGGAAATGAATTCCCCGAGGTAGACCTTGGTAGATCATAATTATAGCCGCGCTAGGTGACGGAAGAGCGCTACCTCTCCCAGCAGGGTAGCTACTCGGGCGCGGCGCGAATTCTCGACCCTTTGGTCTCAAGTCAGGTGCTCTACCACTGAGCCATCCTGCCCTCTGGATGATACAGAATAGCGCTGATTTGTTTTGATACCACTATGGAAATAATTATGAGAATTTAGGATATGCAACAGATGTCTTTAATTATTCACTAAATATTTTATTTACTTCCATCAAATATGAATAATATCGTTACGAGTTCCAACCAGTCTGTGGTTGTGCCTGAACCAGTCACGGTACAGCATAGTGCTCGTGGGTGAATGTAAGCATACACTAAAGTACTAGATAGATGCGGGACCATGATAGCTGTCATAGCCTATGGGATGTTGCTGAAGACTGTGGAGGTGAGCACCATGACTCCGGAAAACCTTAGGGCTTATAGAGTGAGACTGACAGAAGAGGCTCCTTCAAGCGATGCTTCCACATCTAAAATCTAGTTCCATGATGGCTAGTACCAAAAAATTTCCAAGCTGGCCGCTAACTGCCTCACCACCTCCGTGGACTCCAAGCAGGGCAATGCACACACACTCCAACGTAAGAATGAGATGAGAGGAAATTAATTATATGAAAGGCGTATTTGGAGTTATGGGGAGAAACAGACAGACAAATGAGGACATGAAGGAGTGCTGTGATGTTGATAGGGATAATCTAGAATGCATTAGGAGATGTGCTGTACTTAAGATTGTTTGGCCATGTAAAGAGAATGGAGAATGAGAGGCTGACTATGAAAGTGTACAGTATGTGATTCAGGTGGCCGGGGAGAGGGAAAGAAGAAGACCAAGGATGATATGGAGGGATGGGGTGTGTATGTGCTGTGCGAGGGGGTATGATTAGACAGATAGATAGACAGACTATGGGCAGATCAAGGCGTGTTGCCCATTCTGACTGGGTAGCGCCCATGGTTTACAGCACTGAAATTAGCATATAGAATACATTTTTTTATTGGCTATGATGTGTAACAATACTTCCGCTACAGAGATACAGTACAAACTATCTTTGATTAACGTTATTTTATTGGCTGAGAAAAAGAAGGATATCAAGTTCTATTTACCTTGGAAAAAAGGTAGCGCTGTACCTCATAAAATTATCCTTGATCAGCTAATTATTAGTTAGCCACATGCATTAGATCTGCTACCTTCGTTGCTATTATAGATGCGAAAATAGTGACAAGGAAACCACCATCGTCCTATTCCCAACTTTATTTCTTACATATACGTGGACTTGGACATAATTATGCATAAACAGGAACAAGAAAACACACACACACACACACACACACACACACACACACACACACACACACACACACACACACACACAGAGGGAGAGAGAGAGAGAGAGAGAATTTCCAAGTGTCCAAAGAAATGGGCCATCGATACGTCCATTCACTCATCACTCAAGCATTCAAAATTATCGGCTCCACCTCACAAAACAAATACAACGGTCGTCACTAAATAAATGTCCTTAAAAGTGTCTGTGGTGTACACTAAACAGGTTATATTCTCCCTGGTACTCGCCATTCCACTGATTTCAAAGTTAACGAAGGAGTGCAGTCCTCATCATGTGCAGCTAGAAGTATAATCTGCTTCATACACCTACTTCTATCATCGGTCATCCGCTTCCCCAGTATTCATTATCTCTCTAATTCAAACATTCAGTAAAAAGTTCAGGAGCGGTGGTGGGTGTTTCAGAGTGTAAGAGTGGTGGTGGGCAGTGACGAATGTAACAGTGTATGAGTGGTGGTGGGTAATAAGAATGTACAGTAGAGTGTAAGACTCGTGGGTGAGCAATGAGTGAGGGGCGTAAATGTTTTTGAGTGGTGGTGGGCAGTGAGGAGTGTGAGAGTGTATGAGTGGTGGTGAGCAGTGAGGAGTGTCAGAGTGTATGAGTGGTAGTGGGCAGTGAGGAGTGTGAAAGTGTATGAGTAGTGGTGGGTAGTGAGGAGTGTGAGTGTATGAGTGGTAGTGGGCAGTGAGAAGTGTAAGAGTGTAACAGTGGTGGTGGGCAGTGAAGAGTGTGAGAGTGTATGAGTGGTGCAGGGCAGTGAGGAGTGTGAGAGTGTATGAGTGGCGGTCGGCAGTGAGGAGTATAAAAGTGTAAGACTGGTTGGGGAGCGACGTGTGTAAGGTGTGGCACATGTGTTTCAAACATATATTTAAAACATGATTGAAACATAAAGGTGACAATATTTGCATTCATACTTATAGAGCCATTTTCACGGAGAAGCTCAAAAGAATGGAAACATGTTGGCAGCACTGATAGGGACGTCTCTTCCACCGCACATGAATGCAGCAGACCAATAATATGCTACAGATCGTGTGTCTGCCTTCCTTTCTTTATCTCAGTGATGATCATACCCAAACCGGGAAGGTGTTCTCGTTTCTTCCCGCAAAGCACCACTGCTGCATCCTTAGCCAGCAGTACATGCTCCTCTGTTGATATTATGAGGGATGCTGCAACACACGAGGTATGTTGAAACTTTTGCCTCATCAGACATTGCTACATACATAAATTGTAGCATGCATGGGAACATGGTGCTAGCATGTTCATAATAAGATAGTAGCAAAGCTTCAGGCAATGTTGGAGGCCATGTGTCCTCGCCCTTCGAGCTGTGGGTGCAGGTGTGGTGTAGGATTAATTTGGTATTTGGCTAATTCAGCTCAAAGACCATTTAATTACATACATATATACACCTGGCATGGATCTGAGGTCTATAATCGACCTCCTGGCCTCGGCCTTGATGCGACATTTTCAGGGGCAAGGCCTGAACCTCGGTCTCGGCTTAAAAAACTGAACCTGACCTCGACCTTGACTTGGAGGCCAAATGGAAAGCATGATGGCCGCCTAATAATTCTAATATCAAATCCAGGTGATGCTGGAACTTTAGATCCCTAAATATACACACAGTTGGTTACTCTAGCCTCACCATACCATCTCCTTACCTCTAGTGGTTATGATTATATATAATGTTCTGGAATGGTGCTGGCTGGTGGAATACGTCAGATTTTAGAGTTAGGTTATACTAGCATAAACACACCACCTCATTATATGCAGTAGTTATATGGGAACTAAGGACATTGTACTAAAAATATGGAGCTTTCTTTGGAGAGCAATGACTTCAAAATATGATGTTCTAGTATTTTGTTAGTATATGGTATGCATAACACATTAGTATCTGGTTGTATTGTGGGTCGACAGGAGACCCTACCCTCACCATACTACCACTCCACTTTCAGTGATTATTTGAGAATTAAAAACATTGCATTCAAATTATGATGTTCTGGTATGGTGATAGTAAGTGGCGCATATACGTGAAATATTAGTATCTGTCTGGAAGGTCAGTAGGAGACCCCAGTGTCACCATAGAACCATATCTATAGTGTTTATATGGGAATTAAGGGCATGGGACTCAAAATATAGTGTTCTGTGGCGTTAGTATGTAAGGTACGTACAATATTAATGTTAAATTTTATTGAGGATTTGTCAGAGACCGTAGCCTTACAACACCACATCACTACCTAGGGAGGTTATTTGGAAATTAAGGATACGGTATTCAAAATATGTTGTTCTGTTATGGTATAAGCTCGTGGGGTACGTGCGATGTTAGTGTATGATTGTATTAAGGGTTAGGAAGAGATCCCTGTCTCACCATACCATTTCTGTCTGTAATGAGTATAGGAGAACTGGGGACATTATATTCCTAAAACGGTGTTCCGGTATAGTGTTTGTATGTGGTGGAAGTGAGATGTTAATATCTGGGTTGCAGAGACCCTAGACCCACTATTATGCCTCCCTACCTACGGTGGTTTTATGAGCTTATATTCAAGATTATAATATGAGACTATATTCAGAAAGATTATGAGATTTTTTTTAAAGAGATTGTAATAAAAAACTATGTTTAAAAAATGGTGTTCAAGTATGGTGTTAGCATGTGGTGCACATAGGGTGTTAGTTTTTGGTTGTACTGGGGGTTAGTAGTAGACCATAGCTTCATCATACTACCTCCTTACCTATAGTGACTGTGAGGGAAACAAGAACATTACCGGTATGTTAAAAATTGGTGTTCTGGTATGATGTTCGTATATTCAAATAACTGTGTTTTGGCACGGTGTTATTTTGAAATATTCGTGAGACGTTAGTGTTTGCTGACACTGAGGGATAGTGGGACACCTCAGCCTAACCATACTATATCCCTACCTATAGTGGTTGTATGGGAGTGAAGAACATTGCATTAAAACATAGTCTTCATTTATGGTGCTAGTATGTGATGTACTTGAGATGGTAGTGTCAGGTTGTACTAAGGTTCAGGGAGAGGCCCTTGATTCATCATACAACCTCCTTACCTATGACGTTTAAATAGGAATCAAGGACACTATTGTAACCAGAGGGGCACTCAGTGGAACGCATCTCTCCGACAAGGGCAACGTAATTTCCAAACCACTCCTCATAATGGGTTAGGGTTTCTCATCACTGATTAGGGTTTCGCAAAACGTGTTTTCCGCATCCAGAATCAGTAATACGATCCGGATAGGTCCCAAAAGTTAATGAATTGTTACCTGGGACACGAGTTATCTACCCATCAAATTTAGTCCAAGTCTCTCTGTTAGTATTTGAGTAATCCTACTAACAAACAAACAAACAAACACGGGTGAAAACAGACACTCCCTGTTGGAGAGAAAACTTTGGTGTTGTTGTATGATGTTAATATGCTGCGTGCGGGAGATTTTTTTTTTTTTATTTGTGTGTGTGTGCTGAAGAGCAGTTGCAGACACCAGCCTCACCATACAACCTATACCTATAGTGGTTATGTGGATTTTAAGAACATTACACTCAAATTATGGTGTTCTGTAAAGGTGTCAGTATGTGGTGTTAGGTTGTATTTAGGGGCAGTAGGAGACTCATGCCTTTCCGTAATACTTCCTTACGTAGAGTGGTAGTATTGAATTTAAGAACATTATATTCAAAATGTGGTGCTCTGTTAAGGTATTAGTATGCAATGTGCGTGAGGTGCTAGTGTTACATTGTGTTTATGATCAGTAGGAGACACTAGCCTCGTCATGCTACCTCCCATCCAGTAGAAGTTGTGTGGGAATTAACGACACTATTTTCAATCAAAGTGTTCATGTATGGTGTTTGTATGTGCTGTTGCATACGTAAGATGATAGTGTTTGGTTGTACTGAGGGTACTTAATAGACCCTAGCCTCACCATAACACCTCCAAACTTAAGTCGTTATATGGAAATTAAGAATATTATACTCGAAAGATGGTGTTCTGGAATGGTGTTAATATGCGATGTACTATACGTAAGATGTTAATGTTAGGCTGTATTGAGGGTTGGTGGGAGACTGTGGCTCACCGTACCACTTTCCCACCTATAATTACATAGAAATTAAGAACATTATATTCAGCAAGGCAGGATAGTTTTGTGGTATAGAATTATTATGTAGCGTACTTAAGATGTTAGTGTCTGGTTGAACTGAGGGTCAGCATGAGACCATAGCCTGATTTAGTTTTCCACAACATGGATAAAAAACTGCAAGATTGTTATATATCTCACACGTCCCCACGATGTCTTTATTGGAAAGGCTTCGGTCTTGGTCTCTGAGTTTTAGGAAAATGGTTTGATTCCTCTTCGGCCTCGAGATTGTGGTTTTCTAAACTCCTCGGCCTACGCCTCGAAGGCATAGGCAAGGCTTCAGCCCCATGCCTGATTATTACATACGTACATGCATACATACATACAGACACACATATAGAGTAGTCACACGTTCAGTAGCGTTCATGAGTTCCAATACACATGTAGCCGTGTTGTCTACTGCTGTGTCCACCGCTGGTAGGATGTTGAACTATTTCACTTGCCACCTGGTCAAATTATGTTCAGTGTATCAGGCAGTAAACGCAAAAATTCCAGATTCCAAAAACAGTAAGCACTACAATAGACAACACGCCCACATGTGTACGGGACTCATGAATGCAACTGCACAATGTAAATACTTACATACTAATATTCATAAGGTTTCGCCGTATAACAAAATGTCACGAAACAATACAAAACGTTGCTACTGAGTTTTCCATTTATTAATATTAAGTACAAAACAAAGTACATTACTGCCTCCGTATTTTGCCTTCATTTAAAGCTAATTATGTGTTAACTTTGAGGCTTACAACAAATAAGCAGAATTTTCCAAACGTGGACAAGTTTTTAACTACGGAACTTCACTTTTCGAGCTTTCTTGCCCTCAGGATTGCCTTCAGGATTACGATGAGAGTATGAGTAATGGGTCGGCACTGGGCAGTGATGAGTCTAAAAGCGGTGGTGAGCAGTAATAAGTGTAAGGGCGGTGATGGGCCGTGATAATGTAAGGGCGGTGATGGGCAGTGATGAGTATATGAGTGGTGGTGGGCAGTGATAGTATATGAGTGGTGATGGGCAACGATGAGTATATGAGTGGTGGCGGGAAGTGATAGTATATGAGTGGTGGTGGAAAGTGATGAGTATATGAGTGGTGGTGGGCAGTGACGAGTATATGAGTGGTAATGGGCAGTGATGAGTATATGAGTGGTGGTGGGAAGTGAGGAGTATATGAGTGGTGGTGAGAAGTGATTGTATAGGCCTATGAATGGTGGTGGGAAGTGATGAGTATATGAGTGGTGGTGAGAAGTGATGAGTATGTGAGTGGTGGTGGGAAGTGATAGCATATGAGTGGTGATGGGAAGTGATAGTATATGAGTGGCGATGGGAAGTGATGAGTATAAGAGTGGTGGTGGGAAGCGATGAGTATATGAGTGGTGGTGGGAAGTGAGGAGTATAAGAGTGGTGGTGGGAAGTGAGGAGCATATGAGTGGTGGTGAGAAGTGATAGTATAGGCGATGAGTGGTGGTGGGAAGTGATGAGCGTATGAGAGGTGGTGGGAAGTGATGAGTATGTGAGTGGTGGTGGGAAGTGATAGCATATGAGTGGTGATGAGAAGTGATAGTATATGAGTAGTGGTGAAAAGTGATGAGTATGTGAGTGGTGGTGGAAAGTGATAGCATATGAGTGGTGGTGGGAAGTGATAGTATATGAGTGGTGATGGGAAGTGATGAGCATATGAGTGGTGGTGGGAAGTGTTGAGTATATGAATGGTGGTGGGAAGTGATGAGCATACGAGTGGTGATGGGAAGTGATTAGTATATGAGTGGTGATGGGCAGTGATGAGTATATGAGTGGTGGAGGAAAGTGATGAGCATATGAGTGGTGGTGGGAAGTGATGAGTATAAGAGTGGTGGTGAGAAGTGATGAGCATATGAGTGGTGGTGGGAAGTGATGAGTGTATGAGAGGTGGTGGGAAGTGATGAGTATGTGAGTGGTGGTGGGAAGTGATAGCATATGAGTGGTGATGGGAAGTGATAGTATATGAGAGGTGATGGGACGTGATGAATATAAGAGTGGTGGTGGGAAGTGATGAGTATATGAGTGGTGGTGCGAAGTGATAATATATGAGTGGTGGTGCGAAGTGATAGTATATGAGTGGTGATGGGAAGTGATGAGTATATGAGTGGTAGTGGGAAGTGATGAGTATATGAGTGGTAGTGGGAAGTGATGAGTATATGAGTGGTAGTGGGAAGTGATGAGTATATGAATGGTGATGAGAAGTGATGAGTATATGAGTGGTGGTGGGAAGTGATGAATATGAGTGGTGGTGGGAAGTGATGAGTATAAGACTGGTGGTGCGTAGTACGAAGTTTAAGAACTGTGGCGAGAAGTGATGGGTGTAAGAAATGTACTGGGCACTGAGGAATATAAGTCTGCTGGTGATCAGTGTTGAGTGTAAAGATAAAAAAGCAGTGAGTGGGCAGTAAGAGTGTAAAAGTACTGGATAAACAGTGGGGGATATAAGAAAGTAACATTGTGCTCGGTGAGTTGACAATGAGGAGTATAACAATGTAAGAGTGCAAGAACGGTGTGTGGGCAATGAGTGTCAAGGGCTGTGAGTGAAGAGTGACTTGACAATGACCCGCATCACGTCGGCAGGGGGTGAAAAAGAACCCGATAAAATATGAGTGACCCATGGTGTGACCTGGGACTTGGCAACAGCAGCGAGGGGTTGAGGACGGTGGCATGGCAACAGGGAGGCTTGGGTCCGTATTGCCGTCGATTAATCTCTTGATCCCCATGACGTGGTGCTGGAGAGGGAAGCCTTCATTTGGTGGCCCTGATGTAACAGGTGGTTCTAAAGCCAGGTTAAACAAGTGTCCCTCAACCCCCTCTGTGTCTTCCGAATGGATGTAGTAAACTACAAGGAAAAGGCAATTTCAGTCCACAGTCCATCTGGTTCATATTTCATTTGAGGCTGGGGTCATAGCAAATCCTATGACGTATTACTTATATTCTGTTTGCTACCGCCAGACGAGTTTAAAGGCTTGGAGAGACTGGTAGTAGTGATTGCATTCAATATGGTCATTACACACTTTACTAATGTGTCTCCTTGAGCTGAATGAAATCATTTGAAGGCTTCAGGAACAAAATATTAAGTCATTGGATTGCAGGGATAAAGGAGTCTCCTTGGAACCTTCTTCATAACAGTAAGTTTGTGTATCTGAAACTTTATTAACTTGAATGATATTTGTGCATCTGACATCGATATAAAATTATTTAAATAATATACGCACGAATGTTAAGCTATGATATACAGTACATCATTATGTAAGAGGCTCTAGATACCCTTATAAACTAAAAAGAATACAACACTTGTTCTGAGAGCTGTCCCCTGACGCTCTGTAATCACTGGCCTCTTACTCGTATCTGGCCTGAGTTTGCCGTGTTACAGCATCGAGGGGCACTCTGCTGTTTAAGAAAAGGAGACAAAATATCTTAACCCCTACAGACTGATGCCGTATTTAGTTTACTTTTGCTATCTCCAGCTAATTTTATTCAGCCCAAGGAGGGGCTTTTCGAATATAGCCTTCATTGTTCCCTTCCCAGCAAGGGGTTTTTCCGAATTGAAGAAAAAAAAATAGTTGCCTGGTGGTAGTTTATAAAAAAATCGGGTTGAAAGGGTAAAGATATATGATTCTTCAGTTAGATTAGCTACTATATACTTCAAAAAATGGAAAGCACAGAACAGCAGTAACTATTTAAAGGTATTTGACTTTTCATTTATATTATCTAGTATTTACATCAGGAAACTGGAAAACTTTCAGTAACACAGAACGAGGATTAACGATGGTCTTGAACTGAATCTGATAATTTGTTACCATACTTCCAAAGGCTTAGGTCCTTGGATCCTGAATACAGCACAAAGGACGTCATCACGCAGGAATTAAGGCAGGTACTGTGTTGAACATTATCCTGACAGTGATGGCAGGGTGCGGAATGAGGGTTGTGGAGTGTGGGCTGACAGGTATGAGGTGAAGGAGGTGAAGTTAGAGGTATGGGGTGTGTGGAGTGGGGTGACGGGTGTGTGGTGTGGGGTGACGGGTGTGGGGTGTGGGGTTAGAGGCGTGAGGTCTTGGACTAGAGATGTAGGGTGAGGGATGAGTGGCATGGTGCTAAAAGTGGAAGTGAGGAGTTGAGGAGGGTTTAGGCGAAACTTGTGGAATGAATGATGTGGAATGAGAGATGTTGGGTACTGAGTGCTGGGTTAAAATTAAGAGTTACGAGGTGAGGGGTGTGGGGTGTTAGATGAAAGATGAGGGGTGTGGGATGGAAGATGAAAGGTGAGGGGCGTGGGGTGAAAGATGACTGATGATTGATGTGGGGTGAGTGGCGACGGGTGAGGGCTGGAGGGTGATGGGTGACGAGTGGAGGTAAGGAGTGAGGGATCTGGGGGGAAAAGTGTGGGATGAGTCATGTGGGGTGAGAGATGTAGGATACAAGGTGAGGGATTAAGACTGAGGGTTGTGAGGCAAGGGGTGAGTGAGAAGTGTGGAGTGAGAGGTATAGGGTGAAGGGTGAGGAGTGTGGAGTGAGGGGTTAAGGTTGAGAGCTGGGGATGAGGGGTGTGGAGTGGGGTGTGAGGGGTGTGTGGTGGGGGGTTGAGGGAGTTGCCACCGCCACCCACCTGTTTGTCCATACCTACACGACCCCGTGATGGCGGGGAGTAATGCATCCGGGTGCTGAGCTCAGGACCAGGAGGGTGCGCTCAGATCCTGTACACACACACAACACACACAACACACACACACACACACACACACACACACAAACACACACACACACACACATTCTCTCTCTCTCTCTCTCTCTCTCTTTCTCTCCATGTGGGCAATATTCGGTACGCGGACATCAGATCTGGCAAATTTTTTATGTGCCTCATCCCTGTGTCCAGCAATCGCAAAACGTTGTAGTAACAGTTCCGGTCACAGAAAGACCAGTTTCCAAATGCACTAGGTAACAGATGTCCACAGTAAGGTAAAGAAACTGTCTGAACAAGTGGAACGTGTTCGACATGGGTAGTTTTTGATAAAAATGATGTTGAGCACAGATGTTATTCAGATTCACCACTTTCAACTGTAGTTGTACCTTTCCTTTAGTTGAAGATTTTTCCGTTTCGTTGTATGCTTTTCGCAAAAACTAAATGTTCAAGTCGAGACTTGTGACTGAGGCCAAAGCTCAAATTCGCGAGTTTTGCATATGGGGACAGCAGTAGCCCAGCAGACATCACCAGACAAAATCGAGCGCATATAATCTCTCTCAAATCGTTATTCTTAAACAAATTTTCATAATTTAGGCGGCGAATCCAATATTCTTAACGATGCTCAAATTATCTCTTAAAAATCCTACCTTGAATAAGTTCAACGCTATCACAATTTCAGAATTTCTTGTGACAATTTTATTTGTATTTATAAAATTGTGATTTCTTAGAAAGTCACGGTCATAAAAAAGTGAATTTCTAGAAGGTCTAAATTATATGGGTAATATTAACTTTTTTAATTATTTCAAGTAGGCATAGTTCATATCTGCAAGTTTAATATTTCTACATAACAGCACAATTAGAGGCTGCTGCAAATTTACTCCCTCAGCGTCCCTGACCTGAAGAACAAGTTTCGCCTGGTGTTTAGCGTTTCGATCATTCGTTTTGCTCGCTCGTTCGAACAATCAACTTTACTTGGTTTTGCGGGAGCTTGGAGTCCATCGCAGCAAGAAGAATCCAAAAAATACAATTCATGCAGAAAGATTTAGCATACTGGTGTACTCAAACTACTTATTACTGCATACTGATTTATAAATGGATACTATTTCATATCGAAGTATGTCTCCGATGAAATAACTATTATGTTCTTTGTATTTTCCAGTAGGGTCTGATACCCAAAATGCAGAGAGATTATTAAATACTTATGTTTCCATTAAACCTCTCAGTAGTCAAGGTACAATGAGCGTAAATATTCTGGCCAGATCTTGACACTTTTATTAGGGGAACTTTGGAGTGTAAACTCTAAAAGCTGTCTCGATTGACTTATTCACAACTTGGAGGCAAACTTTTGAATTCTGTTTAGCCAACGGCAAACAGCACAGCTGAAGAACACCTCCTCACTGAAAAGGTAATGTGTGTGGTTCAGAATGACTTCAAAAATTATGGCAGAGGTCGGCCACCTGTGTAGTTGGCCACCTCTGTAACTATCCACACCCTCCGTGTTGGCCCACCATGACGGCAGAGTGAGCGAGTGAGGAACCGTGACGTTCTCCTGAACGAACCTTTAATTCTGGCAAGGGGCAGCATCACGCGTCTAATCAGTTGCCGGTACAGGCTCCTGCAAAGAATTTTTTAATACAAAAAAAGAAAAACCAAAAGCTAGAAGCCCGCAAAACGACTGTTCCTTCCAGCAACAAATGCGCAGACAGTCCAACTCAAGACCCCCTCAGTTATCAATACCTGGATATATTACATTTTAAAAACTGGGGAAGAAAGCAGATGGAAATACGAGAGCGAGGAAGACAGCTCCACAACTGGCCTGTTGTAAACATCACCTACCCTACCATCAGTGGTTTATCTATCTGTCTTTAACTCGACCTAAAATTTTGAGCTGTAAGAAGAGATTAATACTACAGTACATTAGTAGCCACGAAGTTGTATAATCGAAATGATGTTGAACAGTGGTACTGCCTGTTGTGCCAGTGAGGTAGGGGAAGTGATATCCTAAAGGGGGAAATTTTTCGCCTAGTTAAGCTTTGCGAACGATAGCATTTAATACAATATTAGAGTAGGTAACTAGAAATATTTATCTATCTGTCTATATACCTAGGCTGCTTCCCCCAAGTAAAGGGAGGTAGCCGAGACAGGACGACACACTCCCCATTTACTCATCCATTCAAACACATTCATTCGCATCTTAGCCCCAAAGGGGAGAAGGGACAGATCCTCACCGCACCACACCGCACAAGGGTCAACTGCGCAGTGCAGTCAGTGACATCCGCAGCAGGGCCCGACAGCAGAGCTGATTTACCCCTGCCACATCATAGTAGACCCATCCCCTTACCAGCATCTGACCTGACTAGCTGATCAGACCAAATGCGGGAGATTAACCCCTCAGGGCTGCGTCATCATTTATTCATTCGCAATTTCTCTCCATTTATTTCTGTCACTCATAGCCACTCTTCCTTGCTCAACAGACATCCCTCTCGCATCCAGCGCTCTCCTCACACTGTCCATCCATCCTAGTCATGGTCTCCCTCTCAGCCTTACACCTCTCACATCAGAACTAGTTATCTTTTTCACCAATCGCTCATTATCCATTCTCTCTATATGCCCAAACCATCGCAACACCCTCAGTTCAACTCTACCAGCCATCTCTCGAAGAATTCCAGTTCTCCTTCGCACTTCATCATTTCACACTCGATCCATACGCGTCACTCCACACATACTCCTCAGACACCTCATCTCCATTACATTCAAACTTTTCCTCTCTGCTACACCCATATTCCATGTTTCAGACCCATATAACGCAGTCGGTACCACAACACTCTCACACAGCCTTCTCTTTACGTCCATTCTAAGCGAACGACATCTAAACATTTTTTTCATTCCTCCCAGCACCTTACCTACTTCATTCATTCTAAACTTCACTTCTGCATCTATTCTTCCATCCACAGCAACATGTGACCCTAAATATTTAAAACACTCTACCTCCTCAAGCAACTCACCATTCAAAACTATATTCATCCCCCTACCATCTACCAACCTCGAACACTTCATCACTTTACTCTTAGTCTCATTTACTTTCAATTTCCTCCTTTCACACACCCTTCCAAACTCCTCTACCAACTGTCTCAATCTCCCCTCTGAATCAGCCACCAGTGCAGTACCATCTGCAAACAGCAGCTGCTTCAGATTCCACTCTCCACCATACATAACTTAAAAAAGGCCAAGGCATTCGTCCACGAATGCGCATAGCCCGCCATTACTCAAAGAAAAATCGATCTTTAATCATCATCTTTTTTATGCGAGGAAGAAGGAACCAAAGGCTGAGCCCGCATTAACGTTCCTTCCAAGAAAGAAACAAAAACACTACCAAAGAGAGCCAAATTCAAAGATCCAGTCATTTCGAGATGCCCGGACACACTGCGTTTGAAAGGCGGGAGATCATAGGATGTAGGAAATACAGACAGAGGCAGACAGTTCCAGAGGTGATCTGTTGCATCAATGAAGGACTGAGAGTAACTGTTAACTCTTGCATTAGAGAGTTGGACAGCAAAGGGATGAAAGTTTGTTGCTAGACGGGTGCTGTGCGCATGTCGTACAGGTGGAGGGATGCAAGCAGACATTTCAGAGGAGCAGTGACCATTGAAGTAGCGATAGAAAAAAGATAAAGAGGCAACAGCGCGGCGAAGAGACAAAGGTTGAAGGGAGCCAGTAAGAGGAGGAGAGCTGATGAGACGAATAGCCTTTGACTCCACCCTATTGAGAAGAACTGTATGTGGGGAGCCTCGCCACGCATGAGAGTTGTACTCTAAACAGGGCCGAATAAAACCCCTGTATAAAGTCAACACCTGTGCAGGAGTAAAGAAGGCATGGAGTCGCCTTAGCACACCCAATCACTAGGAAGCAGATTCCACAAGAGATGCAATATGATCTTTCCAAAATAAGTCCCGTGTGAATGAAACCCGAAGCATGTTCAAGGATGATGCAGGTTTGAGCTGAATATTATTAAACATTAGTGGGTATTCCTGTGGAAGATTTTGACGGGTTGATAGGTGTAAGAACTGAGTCTTTGATGCATTAAAAACAACAAGATTATTTTTACACCAGTCGGAGATATGAGCCAAGTCAGACATTAGGTGTGCCATAGCCTCATCCCTTGTTTGTTGAAGTCACTGCTGAGATGGACGTTGCGGGAACCGAATGGAAAGGTGAAGGTTGGAATCATCAGCGTACGAGTGGACAGGGTTAGATGTACGGCTTAGAATATCATTGATGAATAAAAGGAAGAGAGTTGGTGATAGGACAGAACCCTAAGGAACACCACTGTTAATAGATCTAGGAGAAGAACAATGGCCGTCTACAAGAGCAGCTATAGAACGACCAGAAAGGAAGCTATAGATGAAGGCACAGATACAAGGATAGAAACCGCAAGAGGGCAGTTTGGAAATTAAAGATTTATGCCAGACTCATCTACAGCCTTTGAGATCTCAAGTGCAATGGCAAAGCTTTCGCCAAAGTACCAGGAATCTGAAAGGTAGGTGAGAAAATCGCCAGTGGAGCGTCCCTGACAGAACCCATACTAACAATCAGAAAGACGGTTGTAATAGGAAAGATGCTTTAAAATTTTTCTGTTAAGAATGGACTCAAAAACTTTTGAAACACAGGATGTTAAAGCAATTGGACGGTAGTTAGAGGGTTGAGAACGGTCACCCTTCTTTGGGACTGGCTGAATAAGAGCAAACTTCCAGCAAGAAGGAAAGGTTCAAGTAGAAAGACAAAGGCGAAAAAGTTTACCTAGGCAGGGTGTAAGCACAGAAGCACAGTTCTTGAGGACAACAGGAGGGACTCCATCAGGCCCATATTCCTTGTTAGTATTGAGGCCAGTGATGGCAGAAGATACATCAACTGAAGAAATTTTAATGTCAGCCATGAGGAAGTCAGAGGGGGGAAGTGAGGGAGGAACAGCACCGGAATCATCAAAAATGGAATTGGAGGAGAAAGTCTGAGTGAAGAGATCTGCTTTATCAGTTGAAGAAATAGCTACAGAGGCATCAGAGTAAAAAAGAGGAGGGAAGGATAATGAGGTAAAGTTGTTAGAAAGGTTTTTGGCAAGGTGCCAGAAGGAGCAGGAAGAATTCAAGTTGGAGAGCTGAGAGCATTTAGAATGGATGAAATTATTTTTTGCAGAGCAAAGAACAGTCTTAGCATGATTCCAGGCACAAACACAAAAAAGACGTGATTCGGTGGTGAGTTGGCTCTGGTACCTTTTATAGGCCCTCTCCTTGTTGTGAACAGCATTAGAACAAGTGTGATTAAACCAAGGCTTTCTTGCATTAGTCAGAGGATATGAGAAAGAAATGTATGCTTCCATGCCCATGAGAATAACCTCCGTAATGCGCAAGGCACACACAGATGGCTCCCGGCCATGGAAGCAATAATCATTCCACGGAAAATCAACAATGTACTGCCTGAAGGCCTCCCAATCCACAGCTCCAAAGTGCCACAGACGACGTTTCTTTGGAGGGTCTGCAGGCCATACCGGAGCGATAGGACAAGTTAAAGTAACAAGGTTATGATTGGAGGAGCCCAATGGAGAGAAAATATTAACAGTGTAAGCAGAAGGATTAGTTGTAAGGAAGAAGTCAGGTATGTTGGAGCTCTGTCCAAGGTGGTCAGGGATACGGGTAGGGTGCTTTACAAGCTGCTGTGGGTCATTAAGGATAGAAAAGATGGTTTGTTCACCAGGTGGATCAGTGAAAGGATAGGTGGTGAACATTGAATCTCCTAGAATGGTGATTTCAGAGAAAGAAGAAATGGATAGAATGTGTTCCATCGTAGAAGTAAGACAGTCGAAGAATTTTTGATAGTAGAATTAGGAGATAAGTAAACTACGCAGATATATTTAGTCAGAGAATGACATGAGAGCCGAAGCCAGACAGTAGAGGATTCAAAAGAATCAAGTTCAGGAACACGAGAGCAAGATAGGTCATCGCGTACATATACGCAGCATCCACCTTTGGCTTTGAAATGAGTATAGAGAAAGTAGGAGGATACGGAAAAGGGTTTGCTGTCAGTTGCCTCATACAGCTGAGTCTCAGTAAGAAAGAGAAGGTGAGGTTTGGAGGAGGAGAGGTGGTGTTCAACAGACAGAAAGTTAGAGGAAAGGTCGCGAATGTTGCAGAAATGAAGAAGTAAGTCAGACAGTGGATCCAGGCAACTCAGAGTGTCGTTACCGGGAGAGGGGCGGATGGTAGGAGCATTTATGGTTCCCCCCCCAGGGGACTCCAAGGCATTGTTGTTTTGCGCCATTTTTCTTTAATTTTGAAAAGGAAGTGTAGTGTGTACTGTGCATGTAGTTTAGTGAAGATAGTTAGAGAAACTTGTACTGGAGAGCATGCTGGCCTACTCTCTGTGTTACTGAAACACTGAAAAAGTTCAGCAAAGGGGGATGGTCAGGAACTAGTCCTGAGGGCTTATGAAACGGAGCTCCAGCTCTCCCTGTCATCAGCTTTCCATTCACCTTGGGAGTACTGTCCTGCTCGACTGGTGCTACAGTCTACTCCTCTGGCAATCGAAGGCATATCATTGGAGCTTCGCCAAAACTGAAAACAAAAAAAGTATAAAGACTTCTCTGTTGCTACCTATGCTAAGTTAAATATCACTAGCATTTAGAAGCCTAAAGTCATAGATATTATGCTGGTGATGGTCATAAAATATAACAGGCCCCTGAAGAATTTCTAATAGTTACCCGTTAAATAGCTGTTCTCTTCGTTTAGTGTAAGGAAAAAAATAGTGAATAATAGCAAGCTAAAAGGAGTCAGAGGATACTTTTCTTGCAAAATCCTGTAGGATCCTGAGGCATATCACCGAAGATTTGCCAAAAATATTAACAAACAAGCCATATATCTCAGGATACATTCCACGAAGTCTGGATACAATTTGTCATCATGATTTTGAGATATATTGGTAACAACCAGACACACAGACACGCACACAGACGCAGGCGATTATATTATCGCCTCGCTAGGCGGGCGATAACGGCAGTGCAAGAAAGTTCACCTTTAAATATTAGGCTCTCTCATCATTTTGTGATCTGATAAATTGTCTGTTAGTCCATGCCTTCCCAACTAATGAATCTGCAAAGTTTCCGTCATGTTCTCTGTCTGTTTATACCTCTCATTTTATCTCTGGGCTACTATACAGTTACTCAGGTTGTCCATCAGTTGTGTGTTCTATGAAGATGTAACCTGCCCACATCAAGGTATGTTTCTTGGACTATAGTGATTACATACTCGTAATATAATATCGGTTGTTCTACTGAAACAAAATTCCTACAAATAAGTATGTCAAGCAGAATCTGGCATAAAAAACCCTAGAGAAAAACATTCAAAGCCTATTTTTCAGTTTATTAACACTTGGAATTAGAGTTGATTGAATCCAGCAACGTGTCTTTTTAGCTTATCGTAGCTAGTTCAATACGATTCTATTCAGGTTCTGGAAGACTTTTCGAATGGGTGGGTTAGATACAGCCTTCCCTAAACCATTTACTGTCAAGGCGCTCTTCCAAGCCTAGCAATATCATCCAGAAACATCAGGAATAAAATATCAAATCTGTTCATTGACAACATGACCTAAATCGAGCCATGAAATGGTCAAGAGAAAGGAAGGTGGGAATAAATGGGCACGGTGAGCACAGGAATGGGTGATAGGGACTGGAAAACTGGTGAATGGTGGGGCTGGAACAGGGTTGCATACCCTTTGCAAATGAGTGTTGTTGGATTAGAGGTCTGAGTGCAGCGAAGGTTTATTTCAAGATAACTTCCAAGAATGAAAGTGTCAGAGGGGGAAGGGGATAAAGAAATGAACGTGGAGGACAAGGAAATGAATGGGATGAGGCAAAACTGTGGCGGGAGTGGGTGGGAGGATTCGTAAAAGGACACTCTGTGAAAATTAATGCTGTAGAATTAATGGTCTGAGCGCAAAAAAGGATTATTTCAACCTTTTCTACAACAAAAAATAAGATACGCTCGTGCATGGCAGGTAAAAATGACGTCTCCGGGTCGCAGAGGTTAAGTCACTCTGGAACCACTTAATCTTTTCAGCCTGGGTACATCATTTATATATTATTCTCGGTAACGCCGAAAGATTTTCCTCAGATTTAGTAAGATAACTTCAGACTATAGGGTTAATGCGTACGTTGAATATCACTGTTGTCGTTGCAGGCCAAGGTTCATCTGTATGTGAATTCAGTGAACTACAAGTTAAGGATGTCCTTCTCCTGCAGTCGACCACCTTTTTTTTTTTTTTTTTGTTTTTTTTTGTTAGGTGAATATGAAAGGAACTAAGGGGCGCTTGTATAGCCAGGCAGCTCCACCGCCAAGGGATATTGGTGCCACCTCTGACATGTGTCCCTCTTAAACACCACATTATACGACTAATAACAAACTTTAATGTGACACAACAAAAGGCTGTCTTATTATGATGATTATAAATGTATGGTACAGAGGTTCTGGGTTGTGGGACATGGAATTCGACACGCCACGAGTCTTTCTACTAAATCTAAAAACATACCGTCTGGCAAATTTAATAATTCCTGTTGATTGTGTGCACCCTGCCTCACTCTTGATCTTGCCTCACACCTCACACCCGGGATGCGTTTTTGCCACTGCGACCGTGAGATCTTCAACCGTATTTACAGATCATCTTGAGCGTAACCTCTTCACTCCTAAGACGTATTTTGTCTTTATTTTTCTCGCTACTACTGGAAAATCAGGAAGAATCTAGTAGTGGAGGGATTAATGAAGACTATACTTAACCTCCCCTGTCTGAAAAGTCTATGCTGATATAAAGGGAATCGTCTGGAGAGGAAGAATATAGTATTAAATATGTCCGAGGACTGAAGGGGTTAACCCCTTCAGGCCGGGGACGTATTAAGTATTTTTGTTCCTCCTCTCCAGGCGATTCCATTTACATTAGCATAGACTTTTCAGACAGGGGAGGTTAAGTCTATGCAAATAAATTTCCTTGTCTATAATTTTATTGTCAACAATACGACAACGAAAATCATTACAGTCAAACAAGGCTGAATATCATAGTGAAACAGTCCGAGAAACCATAATAAACCGGTATGGGCATGTGTTCATCTTGCAAACTGCTTAATCCCCTAAATCCGGGTGACATGTCCTTTAGTTGAGTGTGCCTGTTATCAGACATTTTTATTCAACTTAAGAAAGGTCGCTTATACAACTGGGGTTTACTGAGGGTATACTTTACACCTCCACTTCGAAACACTTCTCGAGAGCTAAGTAAAATCATCACGATATGTCAAGAATTAAATGAAAATGATATCTCCTGGCTCACTGCGTTAAGATCTTTGATAAATAAACACTTGAAAGCCGAGGGAGGGAGGCTATGGTGGCAAGGTATACGGTGGATAGAAGATATTATGCCCACAGAAGGAAAAACTGATTATTCGCAAGATCCTGAAGAGGGTCATACCTGAAGGGGGTCCAGCTCGGGCCTAAACTGTTGTATCTTTGGTAAATCTTTCCATACTTGGGTAAAATTCTCCCACCAGGACGACTTATGACAATGTGAAAGAAAAGATGCTGTTTTCTTGGAGTCAGTAGTCCTTCTAGCACCTTCTCCTTAACGATTTACCTTACTTATTGCAGTGCTATAGTTTCCTATGTATTATTACTCCTGCGCTTGCGTAACGAGGCAAGTGATATGTTTCGTTCGACATGTGTGTGTGTGTGTGTGTGTGTGTGTGTGTGTGTGTGTGTGTGTGTGTGTGTGTGTGTGTGTGTGTGTGTGTGTGTGTGTGTGTGTGTGTGTGCGTGTGCGCGTGCGCGCGCGCGCGCGCGCGGACGATCATCGGCCTTGGGTACATTATACATTCCCACATTACTTTCAACTTCTTCGGTTCAGTGCCGTGGTTTTCATTTTACTTAGGCCACCACCAGGGGAATTTATTCAGCTTAGAAAGGCTGTCTAGTTAAGGAAGGGTTAATCAAGGCTTATCTATCCAGTCCAGTTCGAAAAGTCACACTAAATAAAGTCTTCTTGAGATAAAGTGAATAAAATAAAATATATACCATACTAATGAAGGGGTTATCCTCTTTGCAACGACGACTTCCTCATATTTTTTTTTCCTTGCTACTACCAGACGATTTTACCCAACTTTTAAAAACCTAATACCGGACAGTCCCCTTAAGCCATTCACTCCGATAAAGTATTAGCACTTGTATATTTTGTTATTATTACTTCCTGCTTGTTTCATTTAGTTTTTTTTTTTTTTTTTATGCGAGGAAGAAGGAACCAAAGGCCATGAGCCCGCAGTAACAGTTCCCTCCAAGAGAAAAACAAAATACAATAGAGAGCCAAATCCAAGATCCGATCATTTTGAGATGCCTGGACACACTGCGTTTGAAAGACTGGAGATCATAGGCAGCAGGAAATACAGACAAAGGGAGACAGTTCCAGAGCTGACCTGTTGCATAAATGAAAGACTGGGAGTAACGGTTAACTCTTGCATTAGAGAGTTGGACAGAAAAAGGATGAGAGTTTGCTGCCAGACGGGTGCTACGCGCCCGTCGTAGAGGTGGAGGAATGCAAGCAGACAGTTCAGAGGAGCAGTGACCATTAAAGTAGCGATAGAAATGAGATAAAGATGCAACACTGCGGCGAAGAGACAGAGGTTGAAGGGAGTCAGTAAGAGGAGGAGAGTTAATGAGACGAAAAGCCTTTGACTCCACCCTATTGAGAAGAGCTGTATGTGGGGAGCCTCCCCACACATGAGAGTTGTACTCCACACAGGGGCGGATAAAACCCCTGTATAGAGTCAACAATTGTGCAGGGGTAAAGAAAGAGCGGAGTCGGCTTAGCACACCCAATCTCTTGGAAGCAGATTTTACAAGAGATGTAATATGATCTTTCCAAGATAAGTCCCGAGTAAATGAAACCCCAAGCATGTTCAAGGATGATGCAGGATTAAGCTGAATATTATTAAACATTAGTGGGTATACCTGTGGAAGATTTTGTCGGGTTGATAGGTGTAATGACATCTGATAATGAAGGGATTAATGAAGTTTATGTCTAACCCCTTCAGCTAACATAATCTCTTTTGCGCTGAATGAAGTAATCCGGAGATAGCAAGAATTATATATACGTCATCAGATTGAAGTGCTTAGCCTCTTCACTGCGATAACATATTTTGTAATTTTGGTTTTGGCACCACCAGACGATTTTACTCTGTCAAGAAGAGGCTTTTCAGAGGGAGGGAAATACATGTAACCTTTAGTAATCCCTTTAGTCCAAGGCTGTTCCCTTAACCGATTAAAGCTGATGTCATATTTCGTTACAGCTCAGGCATCTGACTACTTACTGAACTTAAAATCTCTAGTATTGAAGAAAGCTGCTTAAGGCCATATCTAATCACTGCAAATTGAAAAATAAGTCTTTCCTCAGTCAAATGAAGTCGTCTGCTGATAACAAGGAAAAGCTATAAAATACGTCATCAGACTGAAGGGGTTAAACCTACTCAACTCACTTGTTCCGTGGCCAGAAGCAAAGGAACAGGGCTACAATTGTTTTGTAGCCAGAATCAAAGGAACAGGGCAACAACTGTATTGTAGCTAGATGCAAAGGAACACGGCGACAATTGCTTTGTAACAAGAAACAAAGAAACAGGGCGACAGATACTCCATCTTCAGAATCAGGGCGACGTCGTTGGGAAGGGATTAAGTTTGATCTTGTTGCTCAGTACACCTCGGATTACTTATTAATCCCTTCAGTGACGTTTTTGTATTATATAGTCTTCCTACCTCCACACGACTTTATTTAACTCAAGAGAGACCTCCAGTAGTGAAGGAATTAATGAAGATTGCACCCAATCCCTTGAAGTTGAGAGGCGTGTCTTAAGGTGAATAAAATCGTGTGGAATAGCAGGAGTATAAGACACATCACGGGCTACAGTGAGTTAACTCCTTCACTATAATGGCCATTTCGTTTTCTTTAATCGTCGTACACTACCTCCAGGCCATTTCGTCTTACAGTGGGGAGTTGTTAGACATGGCATTTATTAACCCTTTCACAGCAAAAAGTCCGCCTTATGTTAAACTTATCGGCTTGTGGTAACTTAATCAACACCAGATTTTGCCAGTCACTCTCAGCTCCATATAGTCGTCTGGTTTTAGCTGGAATTAAATGCAAGAGTTGTTCTGACACTGACAGCGTTAAAGGTGTTAGTATTAACACTCAAAGGATTTTTTACTCACTCTCAGCTAAAAATAGTCGTTTAACGCTGGTGGAATAAAACACGTGAGTTGCTCTGACCATGAGAGTATCAATGGTGCATGTATTGGCACTCAAAGATTTTATGACTCACACAGTTGAACATTATACTTTGATATTAGCTGAAACAGAGGCGTACAGGTGGAGGGCCGATGTTAGAACTGTACTAGTACTCTCGACGCAGTATTTTCCCTTTAGTATATTCCTTACGTTAATGTAATGCACTGTCGGCCTCACAGTTCAGTTCATATGTGTGTGTGTGTGTGTGTGAGAGAGAGGAGGGGTGCAAATTGTCTTAGAATCAAGTGGAGAGACACATCTTTGGGAATTTTCCTAAATGAACACAAATTTTTTGACAACGTAATTTTGATTCAAGTGCTTCTGACTTCCTCTTCCTAAACATTTTCCCACCCCGTCGTCATATCCTTCTGTGTTGCTAATAAACACACACACACACACACACACACACACACACACACACACACACACACACACACACACACACACACACACACACACACACACACACACACACACACACACACACACACACACACACACACACACACACACACACACACACACACACACACACACACACACACACACACACACACACACACACACACACACACACACACACACACACACACACACACACACACACACACACACACACACACACACACACACACACACACACACACACACACACACACACACACACACACACACACACACACACACACACACACACACACACACACACACACACACACACACACACACACACACACACACACACACACACACACACACACACACACACACACACACACACACACACACACACACACACACACACACACACACACACACACACACACACACACACACACACACACACACACACACACACACACACACACACACACACACACACACACACACACACACACACACACACACACACACACACACACACACACACACACACACACACACACACACACACACACACACACACACACACACACACACACACACACACACACACACACACACACACACACACACACACACACACACACACACACACACACACACACACACACACACACACACACACACACACACACACACACACACACACACACACACACACACACACACACACACACACACACACACACACACACACACACACACACACACACACACACACACACACACACACACACACACACACACACACACACACACACACACACACACACACACACACACACACACACACACACACACACACACATTTTCCTTAATTTTTCCTTGATTTAACGTAGGATAATTCTAATTACACCAACGTTTTTTGCAGAGCTATAATTTTTGCAATTGCCATTGCAGATATTTCTCAACACTATTAAAGCCAGATGGGGGGAGAGTCACGTTGGGTTAACCTCTTGTATGTGGTGACGTCTTCTTTACGTTATTCCTCTTAGCTTCCGACTATTTCACTCAGCTTAAAGAAGGCTAATGTAATGAGAGGAATTAGATACAACCTTCATGAGCCCCTTCACTGCTAGAGGTCCTCTCTAAGGTAATTGCAAACATGTTTCTGTAGCGAAAATAAGAGTATTCAGGTAAAAGTAGCTATACCCTTGACTGATGTTATTTTTTCTATCCTATTGCACTAGCTTAACAGCCCATTCCTGAGGCCCAGAAGTCCTCCTACGTACACACACACCTTCACATGTCACCTCTTCGGCACTAACACCCACCGTCCATACTGACTACATGCTAGAGGTGTGTTATTTCAGAGCTGGTGTCTTAAGTGCTGGCGGTGGTGTGTTTACAAAAGGTCGGTCGGTCTAATGTTAGATCAGAAATTCTGTTTTAACGAAATTCAGGTTCTTAAACTGTTCTCTTTATCAAACGAGAATCGAACTCTTTTTTCTTTAGGACAGCAGATCACCCCTCTACCGTCTCGACAACCATTACCCCTCTTAGTACCACTAGGCAACTATATTCATTTTAGGAGAGCCCTAGCTTAGTGAAAGGGTTAATGAAGGCTGAATGTAACTTCTCCAGCTCGAAAAGCCGCCAGGAGACACCAAAATTAAAAAAAAAAAGTCCTCGGGATGAAGTGGTTAATCTTAGGGCAGCAAACACTTACCAATGGTCCACATCCGCATACCCGAGTGAGGATGTCTCTTTGTTATATCCGCATCCGCCTCTGCCTCCGCCTCCGAGGATGTGTAAATTCACATCCGTTAATTTACTACTCTCTCTCTCTCTCTCTCTCTCTCTCTCTCTCTCAAGATAATGAAAGGTTTTCACGCGCTTTTTCTCACGCTCCCGGCCTATCAGCCTGTCAGTCATTTTCGGCAAAAGATTGACCGTTCTTTGTGTCTGATCTTGACCTTCATCTAAAAGCCTGGATATTACCGTTTTCCCAAACACTGACTGGTTGCCATGTTTAACGAGACACTATACTTCTTTCGACCTCTCTACTCTCTTTTTAAACACGTCCCGCTCTCTTCTATTATTGAACCTAGTACACGAACAGCTCCACCACTTCCAATCTCTCCTCATCTATCAGTACATTACAATGGAAGTCCTCTTCTCTCTCAGCAGCTAATGTTTTACCCTTATCTCCATATTCTTTCAGACTTCGTCGCTCACAAACATTTATAAAACCTTAAGTCAACGTGCGAGATTCCGATTGTACTAACAATTAACGTAACATTAACTCTATATCTCATACTTGGAATATCCCACCTCTCGCTACAATATCATCAGCTTCTCTTCTGATCTCTCCCATTACTTCATCCATACATACATTGAACGACCACAGGATCATCGCACACACTTGCCCTACTCTAATACCAATATTATACACATGCCATTAACTGCGATACATGATTGGCTCCTGTCAAAGAAGCTTTTTCAGCGTTCAGTAATTCATCCAAACGATACATACGTAACACAAAGCGATATATTCCCGTTCGGATCCCATTGCAGTTATATCTCTAACCCTACTGTCTTATCGGCCACTGACGAGGCAATAAATTCAAGACTGATCAAAATAGCATATAATGGAACAAGAGAAATATTCCTAAATATCCCAAGAATGTAGGCCATTTATCATGTAAAATTCAATATCCCTATATCCCAAAACTGGAAGCTACGGTATATTCCAGCATCTTGAGGAAAATCTGAATTTGTCAAAGAAACTGGTATCAAACAGCGACAGCGAACCCTCCTTGGTACTGTGGTTCTGGAAGTGGGAGGTGCGCCTGTAGATAGTTCAGCTTGATGGAAAATGATATATTCAATGAGGATGGAGAGGCGGATGTGACAGTATATGCGGATGCAGATGTGTCACAGGTTACACTAAAACACACACACACACACACACACGGAGAGAGAGAGAGAGAGAGAGAGATGGGACAAGAAAGGCAAGGCGGCAGATAAAAAGAGACAAAGGCTGAAACGCAATATATATTAGACAAAAATAAATCGTGACGCATTTAACCCGCTCCCTGCCCCCCCTCCCACCACAACCACCTCAACCTCTCACCTCTCGTGTCTGCCTGCCCGTATCTCTCCTGTCTCACCAGCTCCTTTATCTTCTTTCTTTGTCTCCATTTCTGTCCCATCTCTCTCTCTCTCTCTCTCTCTCTCGTGCCACCCCTGAGCAGGGGACATTCTTATCTCATTGCCTACATAATTTTTTTTTTCCTACCCTGTAATCTTCTCAGGTTTTATACTTATGTATACCACCATAATATAAGAAATGTTTTGCTTTTAACCCTATGATTACACAGTTTTTGTTTCAACTGAATAAATCCGTTCTGATTATTTTAACCCAAACAAAATGCTTAACTACCACTCTCACAATGAAAGGGTTCGACTAGGACAATCCGTGAAGTGCATACCTCTGCCATGACCTACTTCTGGAAACTTAAATCGTCTGCCATTTGTGATCAACAGGAAATCCCATTAATGTGTCATCAGGACCCTCCCATGAGATTTTACACAGTGCGATGGAAAACAAACACTACAGTCTGGTAACCTGTCGTATTTATTTTTGATTAGATGATGTATGTGTGTATGTATGTATGCTACCTCCAGATAATTTCACTTAGATATGGGGAGATGCGTTGTGGCTAGGAGATAACGAAGTTACTTCTATCTATCTATCTATCTATATACCTAGGCTGCTTCCCCCAAGGAAAGGGAGGTAGCCGAGACAGGACGACACACTCTCCATTTACTCATCCATTCAAACACATTCATTCGCATCTTAGCCCCAAAGGGGAGAACGGACAGATCCTCACCGCATCACACCGCACAAGGGTCAACTGCGCAATGCAAGCAGTGACATCCACAGCAGGGCCCGACAGCAGAACTGGTTTACCCCTGCCACATCATAACAGACCCATCCCCTTACCCGCACCTGACCTGACTAGCTGATCAGACCAAATGCGGGAGAATATCCCCTCAGGGCTGCGTCATCACTTATTCATTCACAATTTCTCTCCATTTATTTCTGTCACGCACAGCCACTCTTCCTTGCTCAACAGACATCCCTCTCGCATCCAGCGCTCTCTTCACACTGTCCATCCATCCTATTCGTGGTCTTCCTCTCAGTCTTACACCTCTCACATCAGATCTAGTTATCTTTTTCACCAATCGCTCATTATCCATTCTCTCCATATGCCCAAACCATTGCAACACCCTCTGCTCAACTCTACCAGCCATCTCCCGAACAACTCCAGTTCTCCTTCGCACTTCATCATTTCGCACTCGATCCATACGCGTCACTCCACACATACTCCTCAGACATCTCATCTCCATTACATTCAAACTTTTCCTCTCTGCTACACCCATATTCCATGTTTCAGCCCCATATAACGCAGTCGGTACCACAACACCCTCATACAGCCTTCTCTTTACATCCATTCTAAGCGAACGACATTTAAACACTTTTTTCATTCCTCCCAGCACCTTTCCTACTTCATTTATTCTAAACTTCACTTCTGCATCTATTCTTCCATCCACAGCAACATGTGACCCTAGATATTTAAAACAATCTACCTCCTCAAGCAACTCACCATTCAAAACTATATTCATCCCCCTACCATCTATCAACCTTGTACACTTCATCACTTTACTCTTATTCTCATTTACTTTCAATTTCCTCCTTTCACACACCCTTCCAAACTCCTCTACCAACTGTCTCAATTTCTCCTCTGAATCGGTCACCAATGCAGTATCATCTGCAAACAGCAGTTGCTTCAGATTCCACTCTCCTCCATCAACATTTACCAGACTCAGACCACCTAAAACTCTTGCATTCACCTCCCTTACAACACCATCCATGTAAATATTAAACAACCAAGGCGACATCACACATCCCTGTCGCAGCCCCACTCTCACGGGAAACCAATCACTCACAGCATTTCCCACTCTTACACACGCTCTACTATTTACATAAAAACTTTTCACCCCTTTTAGTAACCTACCATCAAGTCCATACAATCTTAAAACAGTCCACAAAGCCTCCCTATCAATTCTATCATACGCTTTCTCTAAATCCATAAATGCCCAAAACACATCCTTGCCTTTCGCTAAATACTTTTCACACACTTGTCTCACAGCAAACACCTGATCAACGCATCCCCTCCCTCTCCTAAAGCCACACTGCTCATCACTAATCACTCCCTCTGTACCCTCTCTAACTCTCATAATTAACACTCTACCATATATTTTACCTACAACACTCAACAGACTTATACCCCTAAAGCTAGTACATTCATACTTATCACCCTTGCCTTTATACAACGGGACCACACAAGCACTTGCCCAGTCAATTGGCACCATACCTTTCTCAAAGCACACATTCAATAATCTTACTAACCAGTCAACAATAGTCACTCCACCACCCTTCAGGCATTCCACAGCACACCCATCCATACCTGCAGCTTTCCCTGTTTTCATCTCCTTTACTGCCTTCTCCACTTCCTCCTTCGTGATCAAAGAATCATTCAACTCTCCCAACACATTTATTCCTTGCACCCTTCTATCTGCCACAATCTCAGCCACGTTTTCCTCCTCTACATTTAACAATCTTTCAAAATACTCTGCCCATCTCTTCCTTACTGCATCCATCTCAATTAACATCCTTCCATCCTCTGCTTTTACTCGTTCTTCCTTCCCAGACTCTCCCTTTCGCACCCTTTTCACCTCCTTCCAAAACATTTTCTTATTCTGTTGAAAATTCTCTGTCAGCCGCCTACCCCACCTCTCATCTGCTGCCACTTTAGCATCACGCACAGCCCTTCTCGCTCTATTCCTCTTTTCCTTATACCTTTCATATGACATCTCATCCTTCCTCTGCAGCCACACTTCATATGCACGTCTCTTCTCAGCCACAGCCATACTTACTTCCTCACACCACCATTCACTTCCTTTTCTTACACCACCACCCACACGTCTCACACCACACACCTCTTCTGCATGCCCCACCACAGCACTCTTAAACAACTGCCATTCCTCCTCCACGCTGCCATTTTCCCGATCTTTCACTGCGTTCCACTCATCTTTCAATTTCTCCTGATACTCTATCTTTTTCTCTCTTTTATCCAACTCACTCACTTTCAAAACCTCCCTGCCACACCTAACCCTCCTAGCTCTCACCCATCTCTTACCTACTCTTAACTTTCCCTCCACCAGGTAGTGGTCAGACATACCTCCACCCTCCCCTCTCAGAACTCTCACATCCAACAATCTTCCTATTACATTCCTAGACACAACCACATAGTCCATCAAGGCTCTATCAACAACCCTTCCACCCTCCTGTCTCACCCATGTATACTTATAAATATCTTTCTTCTCAAACAGCGTATTCCCAATCACCATCTCTCGCTCAACACACATCGCTATCATTCGTTCCCCATTTTCATTTCTTCCAGGCACACCATGCATACCAACTACACCTTCAACTGCTACATTTCCCACTCTAGCATTCAGATCTCCCATCATTACCACATTCACATTCGCTCCAAAACTCTGCAGACACTCATCAACATCATTCCAGAAAGACTCCCTCTCTTGTTCATCCCTTTCACTACCAGGTCCATATGCACTCACAAACACCCACAACTCACGTTCAAATTTCGCTTTCACCCACATCAGTCTCGATGACACCTCCTTCCATTCAATCACACACTGCTGCACTTCCGGACTCACTAACAAGGCCACACCTTCTCTTGCCCTTCCTCTATCAACACCTGACAATCTTCCATTCACACTTCCAAACATATATTCCCCCTTCCCTTTCATCTTCGTTTCACTCAAAGCTAACACATCCAACTTTCTTCTCACAAACATTCTCCCAATCTCCTCCCTTTTAGCCTCAATTGTACTTCTAACCTCTCTAATTCAGACACTGTCTCCCGTCGCGGGTAAAATGTCTGAAGATAGCAGGAATAAAACGAAACATGTCGTCGGCTTGAAGGGTTTAAAAAAAATATATATTTACCAGTACTATTCCCCTCCCCCAACTAAAGTAAAAGGTGTCTTCGCCGGAAACCGATTAACCCGCCCAACCCGAGGACTACTGTATTTGTTATTGTTGCTATCATCAGACTTTTTTTTTTAAGGACTGGGATAAGTTTTCTGAGCAAGTGAGGTAAGTTACGGCCTTCAATAAACTCTCCAGTACCAGGAAACTCTCCTTAACCAAATGAAAGCGTCTGGAGGTAACATGAATAAACTAACTCATCGTCGTAGTGAAGAGGCTGTTTTCTTTAATAGCCAAGGGATCAGTACCGTAAAGCTGAAACTGATCGTGTCCTTAACTACCTCCGGAACTGCCTTCAGGACAAATTGGGTTTAAGGGTCATCTGACATACCCAAGAGTACTAACTTCTTTATCGTCATTTATTTAGCATAAATTAAAAAAAAAAAAAAGTCTCTAATCCCTCAATACAATGTACTGTAGGGCACAACTATCGCTCGAGTCCCTTCAGGTCGAGGACGTAATTTTTGGTTATTTTTGCTGATGCCAGACAATTTTAATCGTCTTTGGAGAACATCCTAGCAGTGAAGAAGATTAACGAAGACTGTATCTGACCCATCCAGTTTGAAAAGTTTCTTCTCAGCTCAATGAGGTCGTCCATAGAGCGTAATAAAGATGTCATCGTACTGAAGGAGTAAAATATCCCTTAGATCAAAACCTGCAACCTTTGGGGAATGTGCACTCAAAGCTAAAAGTTCCGAGGAAAAGGACTGGTACAGCACGAACCACGTAAAGTCACAGAGGCTGGTTGAGTTTACTGTAGATTTATTTTCATTACATTTGTTTCTTATGAGTGCAGAAAAAAAGATATTGTATACATAGCAATTAAAAATGCATAAACAATACATTTTAATCAGTTAGCAGGGGTCTCAGATTTTCGTGATTATACCATTCACTTTTTTTTTTTTTTTAACGGCGATATCATCCAGTTCTATATTACACAAAAAGAACAACAGGACATAAGGGCACAGCAGAAGAGGAAACACAACCGAACATAAGAAAGACACAACAGAACATAACAAGGCACATGCAGAATGGGTCTCCTAAAGATTATTGAAGCTGTGCCTTGTAGGACGATAGATATACCATCACAGGAACTCAGGTTATAAAAAAGCTTCCATGGCGACTGGCTACTTTACTATACTCTGGGAATATATTGATCTCTGTCTCTCCTAATTTCGTTGGAAGGGAAAGAAGATGGCATCTGTTTACCCACTGCCATCATATTACGCTGAGTTAAGGAATTCTCGGATGTGTACACCTAAAACAGTCTTCTCCATGTCCTCTTCCTTAGTCTTCATTTTTGCGATTGGAAACTGTCAGCGCCAGTTAGTGCATTCAAACAAGTGGCCAGATCATTAAAACACAGTAGAAAGCATTGCACCACACCTCCGTTCCTTTACCATGCATATTATACACAGTAGAACACGGGACACAACAGGTCACAATCGAACACAGTAGGGCACTACAGTAAAAAAAATAAATAAATAAATAAAAGTACGCATCAGAACGCACAAGGGAACATTACATAACAGGACACACACACACACACACACACACACACACACACACACACACACACACACACACACACACACAGGATAGGGCACAACAGGCTGCACAGAACAGTACCAGGACACAGTGAGACAAATATGAACACTTCATCGTCCAACAGAATAGGGCCCTCTTCAAAAGAAAAAAAATGGATTTAATTATAAGTTATGAGAATATAATATGAACAGTGGTTAACTGCAATGAGCCACTTAGCCCACATCGAATAGCTCCTGTTTCATCGTATGACCTTCTAACGAGGTTATGACAAGGACTGCAAAGAATAAATCTCTCTCTCCTACTCATTACACTTTCTAGGCAAACCTGGCGGTTAAGTATCAGAAGAAACAACATGCAATAGAAAACAAAAATGGCATAATGATTAAATTAGAAAGGTCAAAGGAAAAACATACTACTGCACTGAACCCTGGAAAAAATGTGATAGTGTTTTGAAAACTTCAGTGATTGGAACTATTACATCAAATCCTTTCCAGTGATATGTATATCTAGTCCATTCCTGAGACCCATTTTATCGCTGGGTAACTGGTTCCATACATCCACTTTTCAATCTCCAAACCAGTCACATCCTAAGCCAATCTCCCAACTAAAGTCGATATCTTTCTAATTACCCGTCTCCGTCCCGGAGGGGCTCGGGGACAGGCATTGTTTTCACTCGGTTTGTGTGTCTGTTCTTTTGTCTGTCTGTCTGGCTGGCTATTAACAACTTGACGCGAAAACTACCAGTGAGATTTTGACTAAAATTCCCAGGATGATGTGCATAACCTTCTGATTACCTGATTAAGTTTTGGGCCAAATTGGGCCAAGGCCCGGACTGTAGGCCCAAAAAAATGCAAAAAATATATATATATATACTGTAAAACAATTTTTTTTTTTTTTCCGCCAGAACTCCTTTCAATTCATCATATCGACATGAAACCAAAACCTAAAGGAGCTTCTTTCATATCTGCATCTTATAACATGCATCATTACATTAGAAGGGTCATCCCCTTGTTTGCGGCAGGGGGGTCAACGTCAGGTGGGTGGGGCCTAAAATTTCAGTTGAGCATAAAATCGTCAATTTTCACCCGATTTAATCTAAATTTGGTATGTGACATCTTTTACTCGATATCCTGTTGTGTTTATACGTCAGCACTAAAATGACTGCCGGGGACGGGTTTGCTGTGTCATGGCAACGAGTCTTGTTCTAATTTGAAGCCATTTGTATGTGTTCTCCACTGCTTAGCCTTCCCATTCTTATATCGAAATATATACTGCACTGAATTCCTTGGTCCACTTAAACAAAAAGTAAACTTCCTTGAATCTCCTCCTCTCAAGGGAGTGCAAATTTAACTTTCTCAGTCCATTCTCCTAATGAAATGCACCTTATATTATGAATCAACCTTTCTTTCTTTCTTTCTTTTCTGTAGAGCCTCAAAGAAAACAGATATTCATTCCAAAGTATGGACACAAAATTTGCACTATTTGAGTATGGACTAGTCAGTGTCGCCTCACTGAAGTAAGATAAAAGTTACAGTGACGGGTATTACTTCAAAAGGCCTGATACTCAAAACTCTTTATATAAAGCATAGAACCCTATTTAATCAGTTAATTGCGTACATTAATTCACGAACAAAACAGAGTCCCTCGACAGAAAAAGACAGAAGATAAGCACAAAATCAGCTCAAGAACTACTCACTACCCATAGACGGAGAAACAAAGATAAACAGAGACAGGGACAAGGAGAGACGGGCAGTACAAGTACAACGGAAAATACTTATCACGATGCAATTAACCCGCCCACCCCTGCATCTGCCAAATTAAACCTTCCTAATCCCAGTCCCTGCAACTTCTATTCTGCTTCCTCTTCCCCGTCTCTCTCTCTCTCTCTCTCTCTCTCTCTCTCTCTCTCTCTAAGAATTATAAACTATATAAAGGAAAGCAGACGGCAACAGACTAGGTAGTCCATTTGTGGCTGTCTGCCAGAGACAATACTATGACTGTATGTAATTCTGTGAGCAGAAGATAAGATTAGGAAAGCAAAAAGGCTTCCCCCACCCACCAATTCCTCCAGCCGAAGCCGGCAGCAAATGCGAGAAGAACCACCATTCGGCATAAAAAGAAAAAAGCATGCCAAAGAAGTTTCATTGGAAAGATTGAAAGTTGAATCTATATTCTACAGCATCTTCATCTGTAGGGAAAAAGTAACATTAATTTTAAACAATAGCCCTGATGTCGCATTCACCATTACCTTCATATTTCTTGTATTATTCAGCCATGTATGTGTTAAGTTGGAGATTCAAAGCCAAAACGACTTTTGAATGTTATTACTGTACTGTTCTTTCCCATATTTCTAGGCATCTTATTAACAACCCTGCTGAAGAGTGATTTTTTTTTTTTTTTTTTTCATTTGACTGGACATCCTCTAGTATAAACAGGATGGTCTTTTGTGAAGTATGCATTGACTACCATACTGTTATGTCCTTTAAAATCATCGAATGAATAATTTAATCCTCTCGTGGTCAGCGCTTTGATAAGTCTGACAGACTTAAATGTTTCAGTTGTTTCTCGTATGGTTTGATTCTCAGTCTAGGTATCATTTTGGTTACTTTTCGCTGTACTCTCTCTCTAGCTTCTCTATATCTTTCTTGTAATACGGCTAGCAAAACTGAACACAGTTCTCCATAAACGGACTTGAAAGGAATTGTACAAGGTATGGATGATATTCTCGAATTTAATTTCAAATGCACTACCTATAAATCCAACTAGTTTATTACCTTTCTTGATTCTGTGCATTGACGACTTTATTTTCAAATCACCTGTTATTATTATTATTATTTTTTTTTTTTTTACTGTGCACAAGTTTAGTATTTGTCACTGCGTAACCAAAGTTTTCATTTTTACTTTCAAAGTTTAGGACTTTACATTTGTCATTATTAAAATCCATTTGCCACGTTTGGACCCAAGTGAACAGTTTATCAAGATCCTTTCTAATCGTAAGTCTTTGTTGACGAGTATTTGTTCTGTCTCCAATTTTTGTATCATCTCCGAAATTAGGTATTTTACAACATAATCTGTTATCAATATCATCATTATAAATCAGAAACAGTACACTACCCTAAGTCGAACCCTAGGGCACTCCGCTTGTAATATTCACCCAGTCTGAGATTCCTTTCTATTTGTTTACGGTCTATAGAACATAACATAAGAAGAGAGGATAACTGCAGTAGGCCGGTTGACCCACGCTAGGCAGCTCCTAGAAGAGTAACTGAACTAGTAGAATGAGATAAGGAGAGCAAAGAAGAAGGCTCTCCCCCGCCCTCCAAACCCTCCAGCCGAAGCCGGCAGGAAAAAGTCAGAAAGAACACCACGCAGTATAGAAAACTGGCATGGAAATTTTATGGAAAAGTGTGAAAGGAGAATAGAGACTATCACAGTGTATCCTGAAAAGGAAAATGTATGAAATAGTATTGGTTATAAGATTTTTTTTCTATACCCACCCCTTGTTTGTCATATACTTATCTAGTCTATGCTTGAAACTCTCAATGGAAGAGGCAGCAACTACTTTACTAGGTAACTTATTCCATTCGTCTACTACTCTACTGCCAAACAAATTTCTACCTATTTCCTTCTGAAACGGAATTTTTCTAGTTTGAAACCATTACTTCTGGTTCTATCCTGTATGCTCACTGTAAGGACCTTGCTAATATCTCCCTTATTTATACCCTTCATCCACTTAAACACCTTAATTAAGTCTCCCCTTACTCTACGCCTCTCTAGTAAGTGTAGACTTAGGTCTGCTTTCGATTCACTTTAGAAAACTGCCACTGATAATATAAACTTTAAATTTCTCATGAAGTCTCTTGTGGGGAACTTTATAGAATGGTTTCTGGAAACCAAGACAGATTTCATTTTTTTTAATGCAAGAAAGAAAGAACCAAAGGCTAGACGCTCATAAGATTGTTCCCTCCCCGAAAAGAAAAATAAATCTATCCCTCCCTAAAGCCAAACGCCACAATCCCGTCAGGAGTGGCTATTTGACTTCGAGTTAGTTGTTTTACTGGGAGGGGCACTAGCCCTCCAACTCACTTGCTGTCACGCAAGGAACACGTATGTGTTGGTTATATGGTTACCACCCAGTGTTGTATATGATTACCTGGCCTGCAGGAAACCATTTGGCTTGTCGCTTAATGTAAAGCCAGCTGAAAAAGAAAGAAGAGAAATAAAAGGTGACGGGAAAGATGGAAGAAATGGGAAGAGAGGAGGGTAGGGACAAAAAATAATGATAAAGGTGAGGGAAGAAGTAGGCGGCACTGCATCAAGGAGTGGATGATGGTCGTTATTACCTACCACCAAAATATAGCAGAGCCAAATTCGAGATCCGTTCATTTTGAGATGTCCAGACATATTGCGTTTAAAAGACTGGAGGTCATTGACTAAGGGTTATGCAGAAAAAGACAGTTCCGCAGCTGACCTGATGTATATATGAAGAACTGGGAGTATTGATTAACTCTTGCATTAGGAAGCTGGACAGGAAAAGAATGAAAGTTTGCTGCTAGACGAGTGTAACGCGCCCGCTGTAATGGAGGCAGAATGCAAGCAGAAAGTTCAGAAAAGCAGTGACCACTGAAATAGCAATAAAAAAAAAGAGATAATGATGCAGCAGTGTGGCGCAGAAACAGAGATTAAAGGGAATCAGTAGGAGGAGGAGAGTTAATGAAGCGATAATCCTTAGACTCAACCCTGTTGAAAAGACTTGCATGTGGAGACCCTCCCCCTCCCACACACACATATGAGAGCTGTATTCTACACTGGGGCGAATAAAACCCGTGTATAGAGTCAACAGCTGTGCAGGGGTAAAGAAGGCATGGAGTCGACTTAGCACACCCATTTGTATTAAAGGATATTCTGTGGACAACTTTGCCAGGATGAAAGATTTAGGAATTGGGCATTCTATGCATTTAAAACAAGGTTATTTTTTTTCCCCATCAGAGATACCAGCCAGGTCAGAAATTTAGGCGTGCCATAGTCTCATCCTGTGGTTGTTGAAGTAACTACTGTGATGGATGCTGTGGAAAACGAATGGAAAGGTAAAGTGTGGAGTCATTAATATGTGCGTGGATTGAGTTAAATGTACAGCTTAGAAGGTCATTGATTAATAGAAAGAAGAAAGTTGGTGACAGGACAGAACCCTGATTAACACCACTACTGACAGGTCTGCGAGAAGATAGGTGGCTGTCTACGGCTGTTGAACGACCAGAGGAGGAAGCTAGAAATGAAGGCACAGACATAAGAATAGAAACCGTAAGAAGGCAGTTTCGAAATTAAAGATTTATGCCAGATTCGATCGAAAGCCTTTGCGATGTCAAGAGCAATGGCAAAGCTTTCGCCATAGTTCTGAAAGCAGGATGATCAAGAGTCTGAAAGTAAGGTGAGAAGATTTACCAGTGGAGCATCTCTGGCAGAACCCATACTGGCGATCAGAATGAAGGTTATGAAAGGATTTTTTTTTTTTTTTTTTTTTTTTAAGAATAGATTAAAAAGCTTTAGTAATACAGGATGTTAAAGCTATTGGGCGATAGTTTGAGGGCTGGGAATGGTCACTCTTCTTCGAGACAGGCTGAATGAGATCTAATTTCCAGCAAGAGGCAAAGGTTCAAGTCGGCAGACAAAGACAAAAAGAATTTACCATTCAAGGTGTAGTGACATGTAGAAGTGTACGATATGTAGGAGGACTACTGGGCATTGGGAGCAGGCTGAGAAGCCCATGCCCAGAGTCGAGCACATAAAAAAACAAAAAACAAAAAACAGAAGCTCAGTTTTTGAGAACAACCGTAGAGACTCCATCAAGCCCATTCGCCTTTCTAGTATACAGGAAAGTACACCAACTGAAGAAATTTTTATTTCAGTCATGAGGAAGTCAGAGGAGAAAAGAGATGGAAGAACAGCATCGAAATCGTCTAAGATGAAAGTGGAGGAGAAACTTCTAAGCAAAGAGTTCTCCTTTTTTGGTAGAAAAAATAGCTATAGAGAAATTGCCTGATTTAGTTTAATAAAACATGTCAGAAATATCAATGAAAGAGTTAAAAGGACTTATATGATATGAGCGACAGTTCCTAAAAACGTGCTGTCAGTCTTTACTGAGTTTATTTTCATTTTCAATGCTTAACTAAGTTATCTCAAATTTTGGCTTCCAAGGACTTGCATGCAACTGATACTAAGTGGACGGTAATTTCCGGGTTGTGATTTTTTGCCTTTTTTTTTTTTTTTTTTTTTTTTCTTGAGCACTGGAGGTACAGTCGTGGTCATAAATAATCACCTATCATTCGGTACCCCGTGCCTCAAACTGGCTCCTTTATGCGTGGCAGGTCACAGTGGAGAAAGAAGGGCTGAGAGGGAGGGGCCAGAGTGAGAAGGGAAGGTGGGTGGGAGGACGAGTGATGGTGCGAGGGTGGAGTGAGGGAGGGGAGGAAGGAGAGGTAAAGGAGGGAGAATGAAGTGAGAAATGATGGTCACATAATTATGTCTATTTTCTTTCATTCAGGATTAAATATACAGGAGTTAATATTCGGTGGACAATGTTGCATTACACCTTGGATAGCGGCGTCAGATAACAAGCTTTTGATAGGTGGTGATATCAAGGGCTGGCTTGTGATAGAAATATACTGACATGACAGATCAAACATTAGTACGGAGCCAGATATTTGTGTTCATCAGTGTATTTTGACTTTGGAAGCAAATTGGAATCTGAATAGCTTTGATTTCATTAATGTTTTTTTATAAGAAACGCCGTATACTATCTATCTATCTATTGCCAGACGCCTCAATCCCGTTTGGGGTGGCCACAAACAAATCGCCTCCACGTCGTCCTGTCCCCCGCCATATCACTGCCCTGCTCCCAACTCACCCCCCCCTCTCATATACCTCTCCACCCCATCCCTCCATCTCATCCTCGGCCTCCCCTTCCCTCTTCCCCCCTCCACCTCACTCACATACGCTCTCTTCGTCAGTCTTTCACCCTCCATCCTCTTCACATGGCCAAACCACCTCAGTGTGTTCCTCATAACACTTCCTATCACATACACATCCACACCACAACGCTCCTTTATATCCTCATTCGTCAGCCTGTCTCTCCATGTGACTCCACAGGCTCCTCTTAAATAACTCATTTCCACTGCTCTCACTCTTGACTTGTGTCCTTCCAACAATGTCCAAGCTTCATTTCCATACGTTAGAGTTGGTATCACAATACTGTCATGTAGTAACTTTTTCACTTCCATGCTCACTTCCCTGTTTCTTATCACTGCTTTCAAAGAACCAGCAACCTTTCTTCCCTGCTGTACCCTTTCAAGCACTTCACCCTCCAAACCTCCATCCTTATTCATCACACTACCCAAGTACTTAAACGTACTCACATTTTCCAATTCCTCACCATCCAACCTCGCTGTACATTCACTGACTTCATCTCTCTCAAAGACCATCACTTTACTCTTCCCTACATTCACCATTAGTTTGCTTTTCTTGCACACTCTCCCAAACTCATCCACCAAGCCTTGCAGCTCCCCTTCGTCTTCACTCAACAACACAGTATCATCTGCAAACAACAGTACAGGGAGTTTCCAAACACTATCCTCTCTCACCAGGGCCACTCCAACATCCACTACCCTACCTTGTACCTCTTTTATTACCCCATCCATGAAATGATTGAACAACCATGGAGACATGACACATCCCTGTTTCAACCCAACCTCCAAAGAGAAAAATTCACTTAGTTCACCATCCACACGCACTGCAGCCTTAGCACCACCGTACATACTCTTCACAGCATTGAACAACTTTCCATCTACTCCATATATTCTTAATACTTTCCACAATCCTTGTCTATCCACCCTGTCATATGCTTTCTCCATAGCCATGAAAGCCGCATACAGCTTCTTTCCCTTCTCTAGAAACTTTTCCACTAAAGATCTAAGAATGAATATCTAATCTACACAACCTCTTCCCTTCCTAAAGCCTCCCGGTTTTTCTCCAACTAATTCCTCTGTTCTTTCTCTAACTCTGTCAATAAGTATCCTACCATACACTTTTCCTATTATACTAAGAAGACAAATGCCCCTATGATTACCACACACTTCTTTTTCCCCTTTTCCTTTGTACAAGGGAATAATTATACCTGACTTCCGATCCTCCGGGACTCTACCTTCCTCCCAGGCCAATCTGCACATCTTCCACATCCATTCTACTACTATCTCTCCCCCATGCTTCAGCATTTCACCACACACTCCATCAATTCCTGGGGCTTTCCCCAATTTAACTTTCTTCACTGCTTCCACAACTTCTATCCTAGTGATTTCTTCCTGTCTTCTCACCTCCCTCCTTCACCCAGCCATTCCCCAGCCACTTATACTCGCATTACTTCCATGCTGTATGTTCAACTATTCCTTAAAGTGTTCTCTCCATCTGCTCACTTTTTCTCCCTTCTCCACTAGTAATCTACCATTTTTATCTTTCACTCCCCTGCTAATCTCACTTCCACCCTGTCTTACTCTCTTCACCTCCTTCCAGAACATCTTCTTGCAGTCCCTCCACTTTACACTCAAATTCCTTCCAAATTCCTCATCCACTCACTTCTTACTCTATCTTACTAATCTTTTCACCTCTCTCTTCCTTTCTACATACAACTCTCTCTTCTGCCTCTCAACTTCTTCCACGACCCTATTTCTCATCCATTCATTGTATGCTTTCTTCTTTTATGCCACAGCCTGTCTCACCTCTTCAATCCACCACGCTGTTCCTTGCACCCCCCTCCATCTTCTCTTCCTCCCACACACCACATCACATGCTGCACATATTTCTTCTGTAAATATCCTGCACACACCTTCCACATCCCCCATCTGCTCCAATTCATATTTGCCCTATGGTTCCTCCACTTCTCTCTTATACTCTGCCTTTTTCTCATCCTCTTGTAACCTTTCCTCACTCCTTGCAACTACTCCTTCCTCTCGTCTTTCCCTTCTTCTATTCCTCCATCTTACTTGTATCCTAATTCTGGCCACCACCAAGTAGTGGTCAGAAAGTCCACTCCCCCAACCTCTATAAGCTCTTGCATCCATTACACATCTTCGCATCCTTTCATCCACACACACATAATCAATCATTCAGTTCACCAACCACCCTTCTCATCACTCGCCATGTATACCTGTGGATCATTTTATGCCTGAAGAGGGTATTGGCTATCACCAACCCCCTCACAGCACAAATGTCCACTAACGCACTGCCATTCTCATCTATCGCAGCAGGCACACCCCACTCACCAACTATTCCATCCACCTTCACATTCCCTACTTTACCATTCATATCACCGATCAAAAACACTCTCTCATTCCTTCCAAACTTTTCCATGCACACTTCCACATTTGTCCATATCTCATCTCTCACTCTGCTAGCACGATCTTGCGTTGGCGCATACACACACACAATCGCCCACATTTGTATTCCAACTTTCAACTTTACCCACACAATCCTTGACCCAACTGATCCATACTGTCTTATGCTCTTCTTCCATCTTTTACTCACAACTATATATACTCCTTCCTTCGCCCTCTCATTCTCACCTACTCCTGCACATATACCCCATCCATACTCCCATTCTCTCACACTTTCTCCTCTCCATTTTGTTTCAGTCATTCCACATACATCCACTTTTGCACCCTCAAGCACCTGGACAATCTCTCTCTCTTTCACCTCATCATTCGCTCCTCTTACATTCCCCTAGCCATTACCAAGTCCTTTGTCCGGTCCTGGGTCGTCAACGTTTGGTCAGTCCTTGTCCGAGACTTCTTGTTTGTTTTTTTAGTTAGTTGTTTTCCGGGGAGGGGCACTAACCCTCCGCCAACTCTTTTAGTCGCCTTTTACGACAAGCAGGGATACTGGGGGAGTATTCTTGAAAAATAAAAAATAAAAACCTACCCCCAGGGGGGTATATCATTATATATAATTAAATTTTGGAACTAAATATCATATGCAACCTTTGATACGGCTGTGTCCACTGCAAATATGATCATCCTCTCGCTATATACTTCCTCTATAAAGGCACTATCATGTCAACTGTTTTATGGCATCTCTAAATGAAAAGGCTATTTAAAATAATTATGCATAAAAGGTAAATAAATTTGATGTCTGTGCACATGGGAGGATATAATAACGATATCTCTCATAATCTGTTAGAAGGCAAATGAAACAAAATCCTTCCCAAACTCCCAAAATATATCTATGTCAATGTTTCGAGACATTGGAAAATCTTAGCAAGTAGGCCAGTGGCCTCTTGCCTCAATAACCTCTTGAATTCTTCGCAGCAACGAGGAAACAATGTTGTTGATGGTTTGCCGGTTTCGTCCTAACAGCTCGCACTCGTCCTTGTTGTACTGGAGGAGGCGAGCTCGTGTCTTCTCATTCTCTGGCTCCCACACGTTGACAATCTGGACCCACACAGTCTCGATGGCTCCCCTCTAATGTTTGATCTGTCACGTCAGTATATTTCTCTCACAAGGCAACCTTTGATATCACAACTTATCTAAAGCTTGTTATCTGACGCCAATATAAATGGTGTAATGCAGCATGATCTACCGAATATTAACTCCTGTATATCATGACCTGGATGAAAGAAGACAAATAATGTGACCACCACTTCGCATATCCTTCTCCATCCCCTACCTACCCTCTCTCCCCTCCCTCACTCCACCCCCGCCCCATCACTCGTCCGCCCCTCCCTATCAGCCCCTCTTACTCCACTGTGATTTGCCGCGCATAAAGGAGTCAGCCTGAGGCAAGGGATACCAGATGATAGGTGATTATTTATGACCACGACTGTACATTTGCTAGTTTCCAGTCTTGTGGTACAGTGCCACTTCTGGATGGTAACTGGGCTAAAGATCTGGATATTCCTTCTGTCATTTTCTTTAAAACTAGGATATTCTATATGGTCCCGATGTACGTTCATCTAAGTTTACTGACTGCACGTAATCGATCTTTCTCACTGGCTATGACGTCGCTGATCAAGCTAGTTTCATTTATGTGTAGGTCTAAAAAGGAAAACGATGGAATCGAGGACCGATATTCTACCGTAAATACTGATGTAAGAAAACATTGAGGATTTTTAGTCATCTCGGTTTCGTCATTTGTATGTTCTCCATTTCCCAGAATCCGTGGGCCTTTGTTAGTGTTTATATCCTTGTACTTCTGATGCACATAAAGAACTCTTTTGGATCTGATTTAATGATGTTGGCAATATCAAAAAATATCCTGTTGTATTTTATTAATTTTCCAGAGTGGTAATGATTCTTTTCATATATTATTTTTTGTGACTTTGTAATTTGGTGTGCGATTTTAATTTGCCAGAAGACGCTTCTTAATCTTGCAATTGCACAATTTCAGTCTAGAATTTTTAGCACGCCATCTATTGCGCATTGGTACACATGCTAAAATTTTTAGCACGCCATCTCTTGCACACTGGTACACATGCCTTGACATCGTTATTTAGACTTCCTCGAAAACATCCCCATACATCATGGGCATTCCAGTTTCGGTTATTGTCACCAGTTATGGTCTTCAGTTTTTGAAAGCCAGATCTTTTGTAGTTTGGAACTTTTTCATAACTAGAATTTCCACTGTTGCCACTGAAATTAAGGTTAAATGTGACTATAAGATAGTCACTGGTGCCGAATTTATCTCCTATGCCAACATCATCGACTACGTTTTCTGATGCAGTCAGTACAAGATCCAAGATATTTCCTCGCTGCATTGCCTGCTCTACAGACTGATGTAGGGAACTTTCCACTCTCCAGCAAGGTACTGTACGAGTCCGGCCGTGTGTGTGAGGACAGGGATTCACTCCATTTCGTAATCGATAAATTAAAATATCGAAAAATGAGTGTTCTGGATGCAACACACTTCTGCAATTTGTTCATATAATTTATTATCAGCCTCCCACAACTGAGCTGGTGGAGAAAATATAATCCAAGCTTCATCTTTTCTTAGTGGTAGGTGGGGGAGCTCACCATCCATTCATTCGATGTAGTGCTGCTTTGGGTGTCTGCCCTTCCCTCTCTTCTATCCTTCCTCTTCTGACTTTCGTTCCTTCACTCTTTCCTCTTTCTTCTGCCTACGGGTGACTTTACACTCCCTCTTCTGTCTTTCTTTCCTTCATTCTTTCCTCTCCCTTCCGCATATGGGTAACTCTACACTGAGTGACAAGCCAAATGGTTTCCTGTACACCAGGAAACCATTTACTACGCTGGGTGGTAACCATATAACCAAAGCATTGCGTCTGGTGGTTTAGTGGCTAATTAAGGTGCTCCAGTCGGATTGAGCCTGTGTAGGTTTATATCCAAGGGATGGTTGGGGTTTGTTGCTCACGTAACGCCACTTAGGGATGTGTAAGGCTAGTTACTGTCATTTTAAATGTCAAGACCAACTTGCCTAGCCTCGGGTTCCTACACTCCTCATGGGACGACTTGGGATTCGATGATGGATGGATGGATGGATCATCTTAACTACTGACTCATTTTTAATCTGAACGTATATCGTGTCATTTCTGTCAGTGGGTCTTTTAAAATTAGTACCGGATGAAGATTCGTTTAATAAATCGCAATACGTCACCTTTCATGCTCCCATTTCTGTCACTACTAGAAATGTTATAACCGGGAAAACTCAACACTGCTAGCTATGAAGTCTCTTTGTTCAGTATTTAGCCATGATTCAGGAACGCCAAAGTCGTCTGCAATAGCATGAGTTTATAAGTCAGTAAACGTATTATACAACCTATGTGCATTTCCAATAAAAGCTTTAACACTGGCACCAGATGTATGAACTGTCTGCTTTACCTTAACTGCAGTTTACGGTAACTCGCCTGCCTCTCTCAACCACTGCAATAAGCCAGTCTGTTGAATTATATCTTGCCATCAGTACCGGTAACAACCAGTCTCACACAGTCCTCTTTAGAATGTGGGGGGAAAATGTAAGGTTATTTTAATCTAAAACATATAAAGCTAGATGACTGTTTTACGCCTCTTTCCGGCATCAAGCCTACGTGACACTAGCAGTAGTAGTAGTAGTAGTAGTAAGAAGAAGAAGAAGAAGAAGAACAAGAACAAGAAGAAGAAGAAGAAGAAGTAGAGGAGGAGGAGGAGGAGAAGGGAGAAGAAGAAGAAAAAGAAGAACTCCGGACACCTTTTCGGGAGCTGAACCCCCACACTGCACATGACTGACGCCTTGAGACCATTCGTCCGTAATTCGTCATCACCGCACTTGTATAAATGCAATAACGGAAGTCAGACGAAGACATGCCGGGACAAGCAGGACACATTATAACACGAAGAATACACCAGAACAGAGAAAACAAGGACACACAGAGCACACCAGGATACACAGAACTCACCAGGACACACAGAGCACACCAGGACACACAGAGCACACCAGGACACACAGAGCACACCAGGACACACAGAGCACACCAAGACAAACAAAAACACACCAGGACAGACAGACACACGCTGACACACAAATCACATCAGGATACACAGAACACAATAGACTGACAGAGTACACCAAGACACGTAGAACACATTACACTACACAGGACACACCAGCACTCACATAATACACCAGGACACACAGAACAAAACAAGACATATCGAACATACCACGACACAAAAGAGTACCAAAAGAAACACATCACACTACCAGATAGGGAATATATTAGAACATTTAGAGTACACTAGGGCACAGAACACACAAAGACATGCAGAACACACCAGGGTACACTGCATACATCAGGAAATACGAAACACACCCCGACACGCAGAACACTCCAAACACGCAAAACATACGAGGACACACAGATCAGACCAGGGCAAACAGAACACTCCAAACACACAAAACATACGAGGACACACAGATCAGACCAGGGCAAACAGAACACACGAGGACACACAGAAAACACAAGGACACACTGAACACACGAGGACACACAGAAACATCAGGACACACCGAACACACGAGGACACACAGAAACACCAGGACACACTGGACACACGAGGTAACACAGGAACACCATGACACACAGAACACACGAGGACACACAGAGAACACCAGGACGCACAGAAAAGACCGGAACATACAAGGATACACGCAACACACCAGGACACTTAGAACACAATATGATACACAAAACATAGCAGGAACACCGAACACACCAGGACACACAGAGCACACCAGGATACAGACCATTCCAGGGCACAGATAACGCACTACGATACACAATACACCAGGACACACACAACACACGTCGGTCAACAGTGATACACCAGGACACATTCAATGCACTAGGAAGCACAGAATACACCAAGATCCCATAACACCAGGACACACGTAACGCACCACGACACACGGAATAAAGCAAGACACGCAAAACACACCAGGACATACAGAACACACCACGATACACAGAACACACAGGACACTCAGAAAACACCAGGACACACAGAGCACACTACGACACATCGAGTACACCAAGACAAACAGGACGCACTATGACGAAACAACAACCGCATTAGCCAGAAAACACAAGGTTACATAAAGCATACCAGGACACAGAACACATCAGGACACACAGAATACGAGTAAATCAGGACACGGAACACACCAGGACACAAGAAAAAAACCAGGACACACAAAAAAAAACACCAGGAAACACAGAATAAATCAGGACACACGGAATAAATCAGGACACACAGAATAAATCAGGACACACAGAATAAATCAGGACACACAGAATAAATCAGGACACACAGAATAAATCAGGACACACGGAATAAATCAGGACACGGAACACACCAGGACAACACAAGAAAAAAACCAGGACACACAAAACACACCAGACAACACAGAATAAATCAGGACACACAGAATAAACCAGGACACACAGAACACACCAGGACGCATAATATACCATGACATTAGGGCATACAGAATACACCAGGACACAGAGAAAACACTACGACACACGGAACACATCAAGACATATACCAGGAAACACAGAACACACCAGAATAGACGTAAGAAAATACAGACAGACAGATAGATAGAAAGATAGACAGACAGATAGATAAAAAAGAGATAGACAGACATAATATTAAACAGATTGACGGACAGATAAGACAAGCACAGAACTCTAGCAAAGAACACAAGAAACCAAGTAATATAAACATTGTTAGCAAGGATTCCAAAACACCAGGGCTCAAGGAACAGACTAAGATGCGGCAGAGCAAATAAAACACAATAAAACATAATAAAACAGAAAAACTAGGACACAAAAAAACACTAAAAACACAGAAAAACAAGGACGCAAAAAACACGGAGAACACAGCTGGACACACCGGGACACAAAACACATTACGGTGGTATAGCCTAAGGTGGTGTCTGCTTGGGCATCAGGATTCATAAACACGCTCGCACACACACATACACACACACACACACACACACACACACACACACACACACACACACACACACACACACACACACATAGATACAAGTATACACAAATATACATACATACACACACAGACACACCCACACCCACCCACCCACCCACACACACACACACACACACACACACACACACACACACACACACACACACATAACACAGCAGAACACATACAATATAACAACACACAGAGAACACATGAGAAAACATCAGGACATCTGAATAACACGGCAGCTTAGGCGGTGACTGTCTGAACACAAACGTACACACACAACACAGCAACACAGAGGACGCAACATCACACACCAGAACACATGTAAACACAAGGTAAGACAGGTGTGACATTATTGAAACACACACACACACACACACACACACACACACACACACACACACAAAGAGAGAGAGAGAGAGAGAGAGAGAGAGAGAGAGCGAGAGACCACAGCAGGACACCCATCCACCCACCAACCCACACACAAACACACAAATATACACACACACACACTCATACAGAGAGAGAGAGAGAGAGAGAGAGAATCACAACAGGACACACACACACACACACACACACACACACACACACACACACACAGAACCACAACAAGACACCCCCCCCCCACCCACACACAGCAGGACATGCGTGACACTCCCTACCCCACACACTCGGCAGGGCAGGGCGGGAAAGACCCCTCCGTAGGCTGACTTGCGGGTTTCCCAGGTGACGTCCAAGGCCAGGGGTCAAAGGGGAAGGGGGAGGGGGGGAGGCGTTGGAAATGGAGGGAAGGAGAGACTGTGGAAATGAAGGGGAGGAGAGATTGTGAAAATGCATGGAATGGAGGGACTATTGGAATGAAGGGAGGAATTGTGGGAATGAAGGGAAGGAGAGATAGTGGAAATGAAGGGGAGATGAGAGTGTGGAAATGAAAGGAATAGAAGGACTATGGAAATGAAGGGAAGGAGAGATTGTGGAAAGGAAGGGAATGGAGGGAGTGTAGAAATGAAGGGGAGGAGAGATTGTGGAAATGCAGGGAATGGAGGGACTGTAGGAATGAAAGGAGGGATTGTGGGAATGAAGGGAAGGAGAGATTGTGAAAATGAAGGGAAGGAGAAATTGTAGATATGAAGAGAAGGAAAAACTGTGGAAATGAGGGGAATGGAGGGACTGTAGGAATGAAGGGAGGGATTGTGGGAATGGAGGTAGGGATTGCGGGATAGGAGGCATAGAGTGTGGGAATGGAGGGAGAGATTGTGGGAATGATGGAAGTCTGATCCCGATAACATCCAAGGTCTAAGGTAACGGAGGAAGGGAATGGAAGGAGCGAAAGATTGCGGAGAGGATGGAGTGGATGACGGGAGGGAGAGGAGGAGAGATCGTGCGTATACTGGGGGGGAAAGTGGATGAGAAGAAGGGAAGGCTGTGACGAAGAGAAGGGGAGCATGTGGGAAAAGTGGGAGGGAGGGATGGAATAGAGAGAGAAGAATGGATAATGGAAGAGGAAAAAATATGGGTAGAGTTGGAGAGAAGGTAGATGGGGAAGAGCGACTGATGGTGAGAATAAAAGGACTGAAGGAAAAGAATGGGGGAAAGAGGTAGGACGGAGAAGCGAGAGGGAGGATGTGGATGGAATTAAGGATGGTGAAAACGGAAGGCCTGAAGGATAACGAAGACGGACGGAAGGGAGAGGATGAAAGGAAAAGAGAGACTGAGGATGTAAAGGAAGAAAGGACAGAGAGAATGGATGGACTGAGGATGAGGGAGTGAGGATGAATAAAGAAAGAGAAAAAATGGGAAGGGGGGAAGGAGTGGTTGGGGGAAAATGATGGAAAAAATAAAGGAAAGGAGAGGGTGTTGGACTTTAGGGATAAAAGGCGGATGGGAAGGAAGGATTGAGAAGGGTAGACGGATATGAGGGAATCGCAGAAGGGGGGGGGGTTGATAGAGTAAAAGAATAAGGGACACACAGCGGAAGGGGAAGGAAGATGGAGTAATGGAATGGTGGAAGGAAAAACAAGAGGACAGGAAGATGTAAACGAAGGGGTGAACGAAGAAAAGAATAGATGGAAAGGAGGGAATGGAAGCGCTGAAGAAAGAGAAATTACTGGGACAGAAAGAAGGGTTGGAACGGAGGGGTGGACAGACGAAGGGTAAGGATAGTGAGAGAAGAGTCATAATTAAAAGGTTATTGTATGAAAAAAAGGAGTGAGGAGAAAGGAAAGAGGACAGGAGTTCAAAAGGAAACGAAGTGAACTAAAAAAGGAGTTAAAGAATAAAGAAATGATAGGGGGACGGCAACGTGGAGGATAAAAGACAAAAAGGAGAGAAACTGGGAATGAATGAAGGGAATGGAAGGAAAGGAAGAGTGAGGAAATGGAGAGACGGAGTGAAGAAATGGAGAGGCAGATGGATATGAAAAGTAAGAAACTGATGAACGAAGGGAAAGGAGGAGGACAGGCATAGCAGGATGGAAGGAGAGAAGTGTCCGAGTAAACAGAGGCTAGGTAGAGTTGAAGAAGAGGAAAAGAATTAGAATAACAAATCAGAAAAGTGACAGAAGAGGAGGAATGAGAAATTAGAATTAAGGGAAGGATGCAACTGAAAGAGAGTAAAGGGGAGAGAGAAAGAAAAAAAAAGGGAAATTAGAGAAAGCGAAGAACAAAAAGATGGAAGCAGAGATGGTCCTGACAGAGGGGTAGAGAAGAAGGAATGGACGGGAGTGGTGAAAAAAAAAAAAAAAAAAAAAGACTGACGGAGAGAAGGAAGGAAGTAGAGGCAGTGGGAGAGAAGGAAGAAGGAAAAAGAGAGAGAGAGAGAGAGAGTAAAAGAGAAGGAATGATGGGCCTGAAGATCTGTAGGAGAGAATGAAATGGGGAACGAAGGAATAGTAGAAAAAGAAGCAAGGAGGAAAAAGGAAGGAAGGAAAGAAAGGGAGAGAAAAAAGAATGAAAAGAGGGAGAAAAGGAAGGATAAAAGAAGGGAGAGAAGGAAGGGAGGGATATGGGAGAGAAGGAGCGGAAAATAGGAGAGAAGGAGAGGAATATGAGAGAGAAGAGGGAAAATAGGAACGAGTAGAAAGACGGGAAAGAAGGAAGGAGGCATATGATGAGGAAGAGGGAAAGAGTACCTACACTGGGAGGGGGGAGGGAGGGGCAGGGGGAGGGATCGAGAGGGAAGCAGGAACAAAAGGGGATAACACTAGCACCAAATTTCAAGATGCCTGTCTGTGTGTGACTGAACTGCCATTGTCTATGTATGCAAATTAGGTGTCTGTAAGGTCAGGGACAAACGTTCAACTAATAGTTCACCTCTTCTACTTCTCACATACTTCTGTTGGCTAATATTCCTAACCTGGATGAGGCTTTGGTATGTTTATCTGCCCACTGGTGATGATCTTTGATAAAATGCATCAGGAAGGAATGTGACACACCCGCCCTAAGTGTGCAGTAGACCCAAAAGAAGAGCAGTCATGCTTTTGTTCCCCCCTGTATGTAGGATATTCAGGGAAAACCACTCAAGTGAGACGAAGTGCAAGGATGTGTATCTGTGTTCATATTTATTTTTATACAACAGGGATGTTTATGACTGTACTGACAAAAGGAGTATGTTTATAACCACTGCCTGTTTTATGACCAGTGGATATTTACTTGTCATTCCCATCAGCATCAGGATCTGTATATTATCAGCACCACTGATATTAACATTATCAATATAGATGGCTATAAATTAGACTTTTCACTCATCTTTTATACAGCATTTCATTATGTTTCAGGCAAGGAGACTAGTGCTGGAACAGAAAATGTTTTACTTGGCAATTCTCTTCATCAGCTGACCCATACCATCGAGCTATTGTAGTCACAAAATAAAACGTACACACACACACACACACACACACACACACACACACACACACACACACACACACACACACACACACATACATATATACACATGTTTCTCCATCGACGCCACCATATCAACACTGCCTCTCCATCAACACTATCAACACCACCTCTCCATCAACATTGTCTCTCAACACCACCTCTTCATGAACGCAAGCACACCACTGACACGGCCACATCAACATCACTACATGAACACCATAACACTACCTCACCAACACCGTCGTAGCAAACACCATCACGCCAACAGTCACATATCAACACCACCATAACATATTTCACGTCATTCTCAGCTAGCACAGCGAAATCAGTAATGCGACAACAGCACATCACTAATACCTTCACACAGGTATCTCCACATCAGCACCGCCACATCAGCACCGCCACATCAGTACCACCACATCAACACCACCATAACAAAGCCTCACCAACGCCCTTCATTAGCAACACCAAATCAACACCACCATTGCAGAAAACCACGAACAACTTCCATTAACACCATGAAATCAGCACAGCCACATCAACACCTCCCATCAACACATGAAACACCACTACAACACCAACATGACAACAGCCACACTTAAACATCAGCAACTTAGCACCACCACAACAATTACCTTACCACACCAATATTTTCCCTGAACACCATCACAACACCCTCCATCAGCATCACTAAATCAGTACTACCACCTGAACACCCTCCATCAAACCTATCATCACCACCACCACATCACCACCACCATACCAGCACCATCACATCAGTTCCACTACTTAAATACCGATCATCAATTCTAACACCTGAATCTCCTCCACCAAAACCACATCAACACCACCACACCACCACCGTCACAGTGAACACCATCAACTGACTCCTTCATTAGTACTACTACATCAGACACCACCATATCAACATCACCACATAAACATCACCAAATGAACACCATCACATCAACACCCTCCATGAAACCACTACATCAGCACCATCCCAACATCACCATAACAATGCCCCACCAACACCCTCACTCATCGCAGTCACAACACCAAATCAACACCATAATCTCAACACCATTACACTAAAACCACTACGTTCACAGCACCACAACACAACCACCTAAACATCACCACACCAACACCGCCATATCAGTGCATCTGTTTCAACACCGACATTACAACTGCTCGTCAACAACAGCACATCTCCACCAACACAACATCGTCATAATAATAACCTCATCACCACTACAGCACCACTGCAACATTACAGCAACATCACCACTACATTAACATCATATCATCACATCAACATCACATCAGTGCTACCACAAAACCACCACCACATCATAAACACAACATCACTATAAAAATAACCTCATCAGCACTACAACACCACTGAATCACCACATCAGCACTAGCACATCAACGTCACCACTACATTAAATTCACCATATCATCTCCACGCCAACAGCACCATATCAGTGCCACCACAATATCACCATCACATCAACACCAAATACATCAACACCACAACACCACTGTACAAGCACCACCACACCAACACCATCACATCAAGACCACCACATACGCACCACCACAAACACCATCTCTTTATCATTATGGTAACAGTACTTCACTAACACCACCCATCAACACCCTCCATATACATCACGAATTCAAGACCACTACCATCCCCGTGTATGGTGTAAATAAACCAGCTTTTCCACGTGCAATCTTCCCTCCTTCACACCACCAGTTTTTGTGCCCTTGGTTGTAGGCAGGGCAGGGCAGGTCACGGCAGGGAAGTGTCGGAGAGAGTAAGATAGCTGAGAAACAGAATAAGGCAGGACAGGCCACGGCATAGTGGTGAGACAAGACACTATGTGGAAGGACAAAGTTAAGGGACAAGGCAGGGAAGAGTATGGAAAAATTCATTAACAAAATATGGTAATCATGCTTGGCAGAACGCAGTGGGGCATGGCAGGGAAGCAGGGCAGGACAGAGTAGGGCCGGACAGGGAAGGGAAGGGTAAGGAGGGGAACGGCAAGGTAGGGCAGGAGAGGATAGACAATGCAATGCAGGGAACGTAAGGGCAAGATAGGACAGGGGCTACAGGGCAAGGCAATGCAGGATAAGGGATGACAGGCCAGGGCAGGGCAAGGAAGAGAAGTAGAGGTAACAGAACAGGAAAATGAGAGGGCATATGAAGGCAAACAAGGGAATTCATACGAAACGAGAGCAGAGTGAAACTGAGAAACAAGCAAGGAACGGAGTAAGAAAGATGCATGGCATTGGTATGGAGACAGGGGACTCGGCGGATGAAGGAATTAGGATACAAGGAACGGAGAGGGATAAATATGACCAAGAGGAAGATAGAATATATATGGATGAAAGAAGTGAAGATTGATGTAATGAGGGGTCAAAGAAGTCAGAGGAAAAGGTGAAGGGAGAAGAGGTGAGAGGGTCAGAAGAAAATCACGATGAGGGTACGGTTTAGGACACAATTTTATCCTATTCATTAACAAAAAAATATAGGATGTGTTCAATGGGTAAAGTTAAGGACAAGCACTTACATCCTAATGTATTCACAAAAACATATAGAGCGGGTTGGGTGTAGCCTCCAAGACGAATCCTGCTCAGGGGAAACATCAGCCGTGAAACCAGATCAGAGGAGCGGGACTGGATTCTGTTTCATAAGGTACTTGCTTAGGCCACCCTCTCCTAACAGGATGCGGCGTCAGACGATAAACAGATAGCCAGATTCACGGACAGATCGATAAACTACTTCTTCACTCGGATTTCTTTTCTGTATCGTTAGGTACTAGTTTAGGTCACCCCTAACACGATGCGACGTCAGACAACAGTTCGGTTGCCAGATTAAAATAGAGATACCGTTGTTTGACCCGTTTCCACCGTGGCCTCTTTTGGTTAAGCGAAGGAGGATGTAAAATTATGAAGGCTTGTGCACGAGTCGGTAAGTTTGTGTCTTATTGCCCCTAAATTCGTTTTCCAATCGTCCACAATTTTCCTTTTTTTTTTTCCTGCCTTATTATTTCTTCCTTTCTTGGTACAGGGATGGGAGGAGGAGAAGGATTATTTATGGCTTTATGAGAGGGGATGGGGAGAGGGACGGTCAAGAGGACGAGGAAAAAGATGATTAGTGGAGGTCAAAGAAGGACAAAGGCGTGGAAGAAGGAAAGGGGAAGAGCTGGGGGGAGGAAAGGAAGGAGGGAGTGATCTGGGGAGATGAAGGAGAAGACATCGGTGTATGGAGGCAGTGAAAGGAGGAGAGGTGGGAAAAATTTAGGAAGGGAAATCAAGAGGAGGGAAAAATCAAGAAGGGAAGGAGGGAGGGAGATATCTGGAAAAATGAAGGAACGAAAGAGAGACAAGTACATGCAGGTAATGAAGGAAGGAAAGACAGGGGAAATTTAAGAAGAAATAGGTCAAGAAGAGGGAGCGACTGGTAGATGGAGGTAAAGAGAGGAAAGAGAGGTCGAGGGAACGCGGGATGAGAGGGTCAGGAAGGAGTGAACGAGGTGAGGGAGGTCAGGGGGAATAGGGAAGTCAAATGTCAGGGAGAGTAGGGAGGGCAAGATCAGCAAAGATGAGGAAGATGGTCAAATGAGGATAGGAGGATGAGGAAGGTGTCGAAGGATACGAGGGTGATAAAAGGAGGGGAGGAGGACTTGAAGATTGGTAGTTCAGATGAATTATGGAAGGGGAAATCAAGGAATGTGAGAGAAAATACAGGATGAAGGGAAGTTTGTGTTGGGAAAGGAAATACCTTGTAAATTTAGGAAGGGAAATCAAGAGGAGGGAAAAATCAAGAAGGGAAGGAGGGAGGGAGATATCTGGAAAAATGAAGGAACGAAAGAGAGACAAGTCCTACCGGACCCAGGTTCAAATCCCCGCTGGTGCAGGGAACAGTTTAAGGATATGAATTTCATTACGGCAGAGTTTACCGATCTACCAGAAGACCCGCCGACATGTCGTAAAAATACCCCCGCTAATACCAATACACCAGTCCTGTATGAGACAGCCCTAGCATGTATTCAATATGGACGGTGGGTGTTAGCGCCGAAGTGGTGACATGTAGAGGTGTACGATATGTAGGAGGACTACTGGGCCTTGGGAGCAGGCTGAGAAGCCTATGCCCAGAGTCGAGCACATAAAAAAAAAAAAATAATAAAAAAAAAAAAATAACTTGCACAACAGCTCCCTCCCCGGGGAAAAAAGCCGACACACACAGTAACAATCGACACCCATAACCAAACCAAGTGACAGAATCTTTCCCGAACCTGAAATGAAACTATGGAAATATAATCCTAAGACGCAATAAATGCTTTAAAAAGATGCATCGGACACTTCCAGGGTCAAGTCACGGATCTTGCGAAAAAGGATCCCTCACTCTTTGTTTCGTTGTCCGCGCCGGGATGTACAACGAAGACAGGTAAAAATATATAATGATCATAGTGATGAAGATATGGTGGGCCCCGGGGTAAGGTGACGACCGGGCCTTGAGGATATGGTGATTGTTTGGTGATGAGAAGTAAAAGTGGACAGTGGCTGGTGACGCCGAACTTGAGCTGGTATTAGTGATGACAAATAAAAATTTGGTGAGACTGGGGTATACGGTGAGGATATTGTGACTGCTGATGCCGTGGAAGAGGGATGGTGACTGATGACAGATAAATATATGAATGAGATGGTGATGAAGATAATGAAACGTGATGATAAGGTGAATCTCGGATACCGTATTAATGACTAGACCTTAAGAAAGAGGTGTTGGGTGATGCCGAGTAAAACTAATGGTGACTGATAATGCAGGGTAAGAGTGGACAGTACTTAATGATAACTATGATACTCATGATAGGTGACAATATGATGATCCTGGTATGAGATAGTGACGAGTGGATGCTGCAAGGTAAGAACGGACAATGATTGGCGGTACGGAGTAAGAATGAATGGTAACTGATGATGTGGAGTAAGAGTGAATGATAAGCAGTGATGAGGAATGAGTGAATGGTGAGTGATGACATGGAGTTAGTGTGAATAGTGAGTGGTGATGTGGAGAAGGTGGATGGTGACTCGTGATGAGCTGGTGATGATGGGTGAGGATACATTCAGACTTTCAGCAGACAGTGAGTGGCGATATGAAGTATGTGTTAAAGACAGTGATGGCAGGTGAGGGTGCAATAAAAATACGACAGGGAGGACAGCCTTATTCTTTCAGTACCATTTCTTAAAAGCCTTTTTCGTGCTATCCCTAGATGGTTTTAGTCAACTTACAATAGACTTTTCAAGCTATGGGGACTTAGATATACTGTCAATTAGAATCTGCTTAAAGAAGTTGCTCCCTGAGTTGGGTAAAATTTCCTGTTAGTATCAAATATAAAGTTACAAAGACGTCATCATTAGGGTTAAGTAGATGGTGACTGGTGATGCATAACTGGTGACAGTGATGACAGCAGGTGGTGATCAGCAACGAGAAAGGAAGGTGATGATATTAAACCCTTCGCTACGAGATGGCTTCTCAAAGTTGAACACAATCATCTATACAGTTTAAATACGTCATCCTACTGAAGGTGCTAATGGCGACTATTTCTCTCCGCATCATTGCGAGTTGTTTGTCATAGGCCGAATATAATCGTCTGTCGGGAACGAGAATAAGTTTATATCACCGTAGTCCAGTGAGTAATATAAGAAGGTACACGAACTAGTATGGTCAGAGACTAAAGTTTGGTGATATGAGGAAGAGCTATAGAATGTTGGTGGTAATGAATGGGTGTTATGTTAACGAGAAAAATGATGGAAATGATAGGGTTACCTTCTTCAGCCGAGTTCTTTTTTTCAAGTTACGTTTTTACTACCAACAGTCGACTTTCCCTCAGCTTAAGAAAGACTTCATCTAAGCTTTGTGGTTCATATATTCTCTTGAGCTAAACCAGATCTAGGGACATGGCAAAAATATAAATGTTATACGTCATCGTAATGAATGCGATAACAGTGTGATAATAATGACAAGGTGGCACGGAGTTAACGATATGATGACGACAGTGACTAATGGTTACAGGGAAACAGTCGTGATGTTAAAGGCCAGAGGTTAATAATATGATAATGGCGATGATAACACCCTAAACGTTAATGATATGATAATGACGACAATTGTACAAACACCCGACATATCCGGGAGCAATTACTGCAGATATATAAACATTAAAGTGAAAATGAAAATGACATTGATGACACAACTATAAGAAGATTGACATTTGACGTTCAGATGAGCGATATAAATTTCACAGTACTAATAAGTATACCATTACAATTATCATCATCGTCACCATAACCCAGTTTCTTACGGGATGATCCCATGAGGCGGAGAGATCACTTCCAAGGCCCCATGACCACCTTGGGAACACGAATCAGTGAAAGAAGGCAGCCCTGGACATGGATCCCCTTCCGCTTGTTCCGTGGGAGGTACAATCGGTGACAAATGTTTGCCGAAAAATTTTCTCTTTTACTTCTCACTTTCCACTGCTGGCAAATATTGCGCCTCTTCTCTATCTCATTTTCATCTGATGGACAATATCCCTTGAAGAGAGAGGCTTGTAATGGTCCTCTGCCTTCAGATAATTCTTTTATTTAACAAGCCAGGAAGGAAAGTAACAGACATGTCCTGTGCGTCGAGTAGATGTAATGGCATACTAGGCGAACTTTTGTCCTGACTGTATGTGGGTAATGATGACGAAGGCAGGGCACAGCCACAGACACACCGTTGTTTGTGAGGCTGTAGTCAGATTCGGATATGGCTGCCGTCATTATTGCAGGATGCCAAGTTGTTAACCCTTTCATGGCGCCGGGTAATAAGGTAATGGTAGGAGTAGACGCCATGAGGCGCTTAGCTGCTGTGCTCATCTCGCAACTTAGGCCTTTGAGTCTGTAACGGTTTGTTCATCCACTGGCTTGGGATACAGGGCAACTGCATCATCCAGTTTACTTAAGTTACATTCCTACGGCATTATCATAAGTACTCATCTTATCCACCAGACCGCGAAAGGTAAATCGTGTGGCGCCATCTGCCTACGCCAGGACTTGAACCCTGGTGCTGACAGGCCGGCAACTTTGTAGGTGGCGACACTAACCAGTCGGTTAGGATTTTTTTTTTTTAAATTTAATGCTAGACAATTATAGTCAGGTGAGAGTGAACTATAGAAGCAAGGGAGAGGTTAGATCGAACCTGGTAACTGCCCTAAAATTCTTCTTTGTCGCCAACTAATTCCGTCAATCATAGTAAATGCGAGAGAATGGAGGAAACTTTAGTGTAGAGCGAAGTGGGATGAAGACCATATGAACGCAAATTTAAATCTCAGCAGGTTACAAGAAAGATTTTGAAGATGGAAAAACACTGGGACAGTTTTCAACATTCATCCATGACGTCTACCAACGATGAAAAATTGTCCTCAGTAATATTAATGCATCAGCATTTACAACTTAACCTTAGACATGAGAATTCAGGTTTATGTTCAGAGTCAGAGATAATGTTTATTTGGGATATTTATTTCCACACAATTATATATCTACTGTATACTCATATCTATATCAGGGGGACTTTGATGCATGGTCGTGGAGAGTAAAGACGTGTTTTCTGTGCTCTCCTCTAGCTATAGGGCTGCCTCACCGGCATTAGTTTTCCTTTGTTTTCGCCACTAGGGCGTACTTTCAGTTAGGCTAGCTAGTATTCATTTTCCTCCCCTCCCTGTTAGAGATACAATAGGAGTTTGTATCTTTTCCTGAGTTTACCTTTGCTTATCGCCCACGGAGGGTCCCCCCCACTGATCGCTCTGGGGCGTGAACGGACACGGTCGGGCCTCCCTGGAGTGGTTTGAGAGGGCAACCTCAGATATAGGTGTTTTGCCCCTGGTTGTTTGTCCCTTGATTGTCTTTTCTCCTTCTTCCCACTTCCCCCGTTAGGGGGGTGGTTACTATGGAGGACGCCCCTGCTGCCTCCCCCCCCCCTCAGGGGGGGAGGTAGTCCTGACGACAATAGGCATGACCAGACTGACCACCCCCAGACGGACGAACGCCAGACTCGTGCCCCACTTGACGTCCCAGTAGACAACGCCACCTTTGTCACTCTCCATGCGCTAGGTTCTACTCCCCTGCCCAGTCTCAATCCCTTCCTTGTCAAGAAGGTGATTGACCACTGTGCAGGAGAGGTCGAACAGGTAAAAAACTTGCGAACGAAGATATCCTGATTAAAACTTTTAATTCATCACAAGTGAAAGATTTGCTGAAACTGCGTAAATTCCACTGTTACGATGTCGAAGCCAAAATCCCAGTCTCCATGAATTCTTGCAAGGGTGTTGTCACTTGCAGGGATCTCATGGTGATGAGTGAGGACGAAATCGTAAGTGAATTGGCGCACCAAGACGTAATTGAGGCTAGATTTATTACTCGCTACTCAGAAGGCATAAGGACGAAGACGGCAACTATTGTCTTGACCTTTGCCAAAGTGTCTCTTCCAAGTTCTGTCAAAGTTGGATACGAAATTGTTCATGTTCGGCCTTACATCCCTAACCCTTTGCGTTGCCTGAAATGCCAGCTGTATGGGCATGGTGCAAAGACTTGTCGGGCTTCCCAGCCAGTGTGCGGCAAGTGTGGAAGCCAGGGTCATGATGCGGACCATTGTACATCTGCGACAGTATGTTGCTTTCACTGCAAGGGCACTCACTCCACTTCCTCTAGGGACTGTCCCAAGTGGAAGGAGGAGAAGGAGGTCTGCGCGGTAAAGGCAACTGAGGGCATTTCCTATTACGAAGCTAGGAAAAAGGTGAAGGAGTTGCACGCCGAATAGGTCCTATGCTTCGGCGTTAATGTCCCGTCCTGTGATGTGCTCTGTAGAGACGCAGACTGATCTTGTCCTTCTCCGTCCTGCCACTCACAGCACCTCTCCATCTCGGCCTCCCGTCTGCTCCAACTCTCTCACTGACATCCCTAAGGTTTCAACCTATTCTCAGGCTGCTGCTGCCTCTCCATCAGTACGGCCTAAAGCGAAGCCCGACAAGTTTAGTAAAAGTAATATGACCACCCTCACCAAACAGTCTCGTCCTCACGTTCTTCCAGTTCCCACTCCAGCGAGGGAGAGGAAGGTTAGCTCTTCCTCGGGGGAGTCAGGGAACCTCGTAATTGACGATAATATGGAGGTTTCCGTGAACAAGCACCGGGATAGGTCCCCCGGTAGTCGCTCGCCTACTGGCGGGCGATAAAAAATGACAAAGCACACTGGCCCCCAACGAAAATCTTAAACCGCCGCATTCACTGTATTACAGTGGAATTGTAGAGGTATTGGGAATAAGTTACAAGATATAGCAATCTTGCTTTCTATACACAGGCCAGACGTTGTTTGTTTACAAGAGACGCACCTGGGGGATCATCCTGATCCTCCACAGTTCAAACACTACCACTCGTACAGAAGATATGAAGGTCACGGAGTTGCCATTTACACACACAAATCACACCCACAAACGGAAGTGATTCTAAATTCTACTCTGGAAGCTGTCGCATGCAGAGTAAAATTTAAAAACACGTATCTGTCTATTTGCTCTCTATACTGTCCTCCACATGGCCCCATTGATAGTGATGCTTTAAATTCACTATTAGAACATCTGCCTGGAAATAAGTTAGTGTTGGGCGATTTTAACGCCCATCACTATCAATGGGGTAGCTTGAGGATTGATGGTCGTGGGGAGCAAGTAGCCGACCTAATACTACAGTCCAACCTCTGTCTTCTGAACGATGGTAGAGCGACTCGTGTAGATGATCGTACTGGTAACTTTTCGGCCATTGACTTATCTTTGTCCTCCCCTGGTATACATCAAGATCTCTCATGGGACCCTTATGACGACTCCTTGGGAAGTGATCATTTACCCATCTGTCTTTCTTATACACGCGACATCATTTTGGACCCTCCACCTCCAAAATTTAACTATAAGAAAGCAGATTGGGGATCCTTCTCAAGGATCGCCAATTTAGATATATCTGGGGAGACCATAGATGTTAAGGTCGAAAATATAACTACTTCCATATTACACGCAGCTGAGGCTGCTATTCCCAAGACTTCTACAGTTCATGCAAAGCATAGAGCACATTGGTGGACGCCGGATTGCCGACAAGCATTAAGAAAACGCAATAGGAGATACAGGATTTTTGATAGTCAGCCCACTGAGAAAAATTTTATTGCATACAAACAGGCACGAGCTGAGGCAAGGAGAATAATAAGAAGGGCTAAACGTGACTCCTGGCGGTCTTTTGTGTCCACGGTGACTCGTACAACACCATTACATAAAGTCTAGTCCACTATAAGATTATTAAATAATAAACGCCCATACTTCCCTGTCACCACCTTGCAGGTGAATAACACCACCTATGACGAGCCCGTGGACGTTGCTAACATCCTCGCCAGGAGTTTTTCTCATGTAAATAGCTCAGCCAATTATGACCCACGTTTCCAACATCATAAACGCATGGCTGAGCTACAGATATTAGACTTTGCCACAGAAGACGTAGACTCCCCGTACAACCAAGAGTTTATGCTAGATGAACTGCTCCTTGCCCTTAAATCCTGTAAAGACACCAGCCCTGGACCAGACACCATCACGTACGGTATGATCCAGCATCTTAATCAGGACAACCTGATTAAGATGTTAGCATTGTACAATGAGATTTGGGCGTCTCGAACGTCCCCAAACTCATGGCATTTTGCGCACGTCATACCGATACCCAAAGAGGCTGGTCGTCTTATGAATCCCACTTCATTTCGTCCTATTGTGTTGACTGCTTGTCTATGTAAGGTCATGGAACGTATGGTTAACAATAGGCTTCCTTTTGTTTTAGAGTCGAAGAATTTGTTAAATGATCAACAATGTGGCTTCCGTAAATACAGAAGTTCACTAGATCATTTAATGAATTTGGAGCATTGTCTTGCAGAGGCATTTGCCAATAAAGAATTCATGATAGGAGTGTTCTTGGACATCCATAAAGCCTATGAGATGACATGGAGACACAGTATACTAATGAAGCTCTATGCTTATGGTTTAAGAGACAATTTGCCTATTTTTATTTCAAATTTCTTAAGGGACAGAACTTTCTCTGTCAAATTGCCCCGTAACGTAACATCGGATATATTTATCCAGGAAAACGGGGTGCCACAGGGAAGTGTGCTTAGTCCTACTTTATTTAGTATTATGATCAATGATATTCTGTCATCAGCTCCCATCCCGAGGAATCTTAAATACTCACTCTACGCTGACGATTGTGCAAAATGGCACTCTTCCTGTAATGCACAATTTTCGGCTGGGCGGATTCAAGCAGCCCTTGACTTCGTCCATCAATGGGCCTTGCAGTGGGGATTTAAGTTTTCCATCCGTAAATGTGCCGCTATAGTCTTCACTAATCGTAACGTACCTAATTTGTGCTTAACTTTGGATAATCAGGCGGTACCTTTTCAAAATTCTGTAAAATTTTTAGGAATACATTTTGTCGAAGAATGAATTTTAAACTTCACGTTAATACTTTGCTTGCTCGTTGTGATAAACCGTTAAATGTCCTCAAGTACCTAGCGGGTACTACCTGGGGTGCCGACAGAAAATCTTTATTAATGGTGCACAAGTCCCTTATTCGATCAAAGCTAGACTACAGCGCACAGGTGTATGGCTCGGCATCCGATGCCACCCTGAAAGGATTGGATGTGCTACAGAATAAATGTTTGCGAATGTGTCTTGGAGTTGTTCGGTGTACCCGTGTGGCTCGTATGGAAGTGGAGGCGAATGTGCCTCCCCTCCGTATTCACCGTGACCACCTGGCCTTGTCCTATAGTGTAAGGACATTTAGGAAAAGTAATATCGGCAATGTGGCCTGTACCCCCGTGCGTCAATACCACCACCTTCTGCGGGGGGTGCGTCGGCCACTTGCCGTTCGCCTCCACTTACTGACTCAGGAGCTTGGTGTGGACCCCAGTGACTGACAAGTTGGTGTTAAAAAATATAGCGCCTTGGGAGCCACCTGCCTTTACTGTTGATGTTACATGGCTCCCAGCACCAAAGGCCAAGGCGCCGGAGGCGGAGGTCCACCACTTGTGTCGTAACATCATCATTCGTCACTTGGGGTCCCACCACTTGTACACCGACGGCTCCAAGTCGAGTGAATGTGTGGGTGCAAGTGTGTGGTCAACTGAATGTGCCCTCAGGTATCGGTTGCCGACTCATACATGTGTTTACCTCAGAACTTTTTGCTATTGACAAAGCCATAGACTATGCTCTCAATTCTAGGCATGACTCATTTGTCATATTTTCAGATTCAAAATCAGCCCTTCAGGCAATTGCATCTTGTACTACGGACTCTCACGAGATCCAGGGCCGCATCGTTAATAAGTTGCATTCATGCAACAAGTCATTCACGCTGATCAGGGTGCCTGGTCATTGTCGTATCTACGGTAATGAGCAGGCTGACTTACTTGCAAAGTCGGCTGTAGAGCTCGAGGAGACTTGGGACGTTCCTCGTGATCTACGGTCGAGTCTCTCTCTCGGAAAGAAATCAATAAATCTTCTGTGGCAAGGTCAGTAGACCAGACTAAATATTCCAACCTGTAAGCCGTACCTGGGCGACTGGGACACCGCCAACCGCCCCAGTCGCCTGGAAGAAAAAGTGTTGGCACGATTACGGCTTAATGCCACCGTTTTAACACATATGAAACCTTATATGGAAAGACGCTTCCCACCGCACTGTGACATCTGTGATGCGGTGTTATCTATCAGTCATATCATCCTGCGCTGTCGGCGATTTATTCGTGAATGTGCTTCACTTATAAATTACTGTGGCGCAGCAGACGTCCCCTTCACCCTTTCCACCATCCTGGGTGATGGGGACATTGTTATGACTGATAAATTGATGGCTTTCTTGAGAGAGACCGGACTGATTAGAGTGATGTGACTTTTTTACTGTGTGGTTATGGTTTTTATCAACGGTAAATATGTATATATTGTAATATTAATTAGGGTTGACGACATATTTGAAATAGTTCCTCCTCCCACTGATCTATTTCTAATATAGATGTCCCTTACATTAAACCCCGTTCCTCGACTAACAGTCACCAGCTGATGAGTGCAAGTGTGCAATATAGAAAGG
>NC_137008.1:40085722-40123222 GCF_032717465.1 Coenobita brevimanus | reverse complement strand
GTAAGAAACAGGTTTCCACATTTCTTTTTGTCTGAATTTAAGTAAAATTAGTTATTTCCTACGATCCTGCGGGAAATAGACTGAAAGATCGCAAGGAAATCCCGCAAAGTTTGGCCGTCTTTTCTTAGGAGACGGTTACTAAATGATGAGAGCAATTCGAGGACAAGGTGTAGAAGAAACTTATGTTCAAGTACCAGAAGATAATCAAGGAGATAACATGGCCATCATAAATCTCCATAAAGACAAAAATACCAATAATGACAGGGGTCAGATAAGGAGACACAACTTCACCGAAATTATTCACTGCATGCATAGAGGATGTTTTCAGAAGTTTAAGTTGGGATGATCAAGGAACTGACATAAATGGTGGGCGATTGAACAATCTTAGATTTGCAGATGACAAAGTCCTATTCAGGGAATCAGGGGAGGAACTACAAGAAATGACAGACGACCTGAAAAGGGAGAGTCAGATGATAAACCTCAAAATGAAGAAGGCTATGTGTAACAGACACTTTTGTACCCGTACAGTAGAATAAGAGATAACTAGAATGTGTTGCGGAATACATATACAGTACCTAGGGCAGGCGGTTCAGACAGACACCCAGTCCATGACAAGGTAATCTTGCGAAGAATAGGAATAGGACGGAAGGCTTTCGGCTTCGGCAAACTATGTAGTTACATGAAGGATAAGCAATTTCCATTATGCCAGAAGAGATGGTTATACAGTGTGCCCTCCCTGTTCTAATGGACGAATCAGAAACATGGGGCCTAGCAAAATCCCTGGGACATAAACTTAGGAGTGCTCAGAGAGGAAAGGAAAGGATTATGCCAGGGGTCACATAAAGAGATAAAAAGAGGACTTCATGAATAAGAGAACAGACGAAAGTAGAGGATGTAATCACTACAATCAAATGGTATATATGGACTTGGGCAGGCCACGTTCTTCGTAGAACAGATGGACAATCAGGGTAATTGAGTGGCTGCCCGAAAATGCAATTAGAGGAAGAGGCAGGCAGAAGAGATGGCGAGGTGGGATTCAGAGATCTGCTGGGATTGAAAGGAACAGGCTAACAGCCAACCAGTCAGACTGGAATAAGAAGAGACTATATTCATAGACCTGTGGCGAAACTGCAACAGCTATCATGTCATATCAACTCAAAATTTCAAGCTGAACAACTTTGTATTTCATAAGAAAGTCGCTAAAATGCCTCCTTATAGCCGAAAAATCGCCCACTAGTCTCCTGATGCGTCACCTGACGCATTAGCTAACATTTTGAATCAGCTTAAAATGTCAAGCTGAGCAACATTGTATTTCATAAGAAAATCGCTCAGAGCTTTCCAAGAGCAGATATTCGAACTTTCCTTGAAGGAGAAAAAAAATCCCAAGGTGTACCACTTATAAACATGTCGACTTCGCCGCACATAAATAGATGGGAGAGGCCTTTGTCCTGCAGTGAACTGACTAACGATGACGACGGCGACGACGACAATGATGATGATGATGGTAACAAAGAAAATGGGGAAGGATGAAGCCTTGCAGTCTATACAAACATTTGTTGTTAACTCCAAGTGACGTGTCTATGTAGGATTCTAACCAGTCTGCAGGATAGGCTATCATCTATTGTTGTCAACTGTGATAAGGTACCTTTTTGTATTTTTTTTTTTTTTTTATAACATTCACTCGTTTGTTTATGAAGTTTGTGCTAACTGCATGAGTAAGACTAAAGTTCCTAAAGATATCCTTCCTTCCTAATGTATTTAACTCAATACAAGGGCAACAGCTAGATGCACAAGGTCGGTCTCTTTTCCCCAGTCTGTTCGTGCCTACAATGAAATGAGGACCTGGATGTGTCAAGTTATGGTAGCGTGTTGCAGTCTGGGGAATGTTTGTTAGGTAGTTTCTTGTCACTTGCACGCAGGTATATACTCCACTAATGAAGCAACATACAGCATCGACCACCTTCACACATTACTAAATGGATACCTGGACTACTTACACGGGAATGGCATACTTTCATAATGGGCGTATCTTATTTTTTAATGCGTATTCGAGGACCATTTCTACAACCGTAAAGAAAAAAAGTGACCTTTCAATTCAATGACGGATTTAACATTTTCATTCTTTCTACTTCCAGATAATCAAATTCAACTTGCGAAAGACCTCTAATATAAAGAGGTTAATGAATGCTATATATAACTCCTACAGTTCATAGCTTCTCTCCAGAGCTGATAAAAGTCGTCTGGTGTCGTCTGGTGGCGGCGGGGATAGAATACACAATACCGGCACGTCGTAGAATTATGTGGATAAAGCCATTCCGACTACCAGACTAATTTCATGTAGCAACCAGAGTATGAACTCAGTATCATATAGTGGTAATTACCTATTATATTTACCAGACCATCTTTAATTTCTGATACATAGAATTTCCCCTGCTATTTATTTATTTATTAATTTACTTATAGTTTTAGTAATGCATCGTACCATAAATGATGATTATAGGAGCTGAAAATTAATGTTAGCCTTTCAGTCATCGTGCGTCTTTAGTTCTCTACATATGATTTTATTCAGCTCAGGAGAAACTTGGGTTAGGGCGTCTAGCTACAGACGGACAGACAGATAGACAAGAAATGAAGAAATGAATTCCCTGAGCTAGGCAACTAAGGCCATATAGCCCCGCTGGGATTACAGGAGGGAGTTACCCCTCCCGGCAACGCTAGCCCGGGCGAGGCTCGAACTTGCGACCTCCCGATCACAAGCTCAGCGCGCTACCACTGTGCTACCGCGCCCCCCACAGATAGACAAGAGAGATTAATAGATAGATGAGATAGAAAAATATATATATGTATATATATATATATATATAGAGAGAGAGAGAGAGAGAGAGAGAGAGAGAGAGAGAGAGAGAGTGAGAGAGAGAGAGAGAGAGAGAGAGAGGTTTAATACTTTTCCGCCTCTCTCCACAGCAAGAGACCTCCGAGGTTACCCCCTGGTGGAGGGAGGACGACACACTGGGATCCAACTCTGCCTAAAACGCAAAACTTCGTTTTCCTAGGTAAAGGAAATACTCGGTACTATGACCCTGCATACTGGTGCTGGCCGGGACCCACAGGGTCCGGTCAGTTCCCACCCTGCCTAAAACCTGGTTCTTGTGTGATTGTGTGGGTATATAATTGTGCAAAATTTCGTCTTCTTAGACGTTCCTGGATGCTTCTGGTTGCCAGAAAACGCGTTCTCTGAGAACCACTTTCTCCTCCTCCTCCTCCTTCTCCCTCCTGCAGAAATACCCCGCCTCGCCCTCTCTTGAGTTGGAACAATGACGTTATCGGGTGCGGGTGGAAGGAATTAACAATACAGCAACAGTGATTAAGAACTGTAATGGTAAACCCCTTCGATATGAATTACCGCTTTTTATATATAATCTATTATTCTTATTTGTACTAGACACTTTACTCAGATAAGAGTGCCCGGATAGAGAAAGGATAAACGAAGGATGTACTTTACCCCTTCATTTCAGATCTCTCCTGAACTACTGCCAATCGTATGAAGAAATAAAAAATAAAGTAAAAAATATATAGTCAGTGGACTAAAAGAATTAATATGATAACTGAGATGATATGGCTCAAACAAAAACTGAGAAGACCTAAACATCAGTTAAATAATAATGACCCCAAATGGTTCATACTTCAGTTTGATGACGTATATATCTATATTTTATTCTTGCTACTTACGGATGGTTACATTATACTTGAAGAAGTGACGGAAAGCAAATAAGAAAAAAAATCTTGATGTCAAAACTGATAATAAATTGTATTTCGAGGAACATCTAATAGAGAATGCGAATAGGGCAAATAGACTGGTGGGAGAGATCAGAATATCTGTGGCTCTGAATGAAGACACTTTTAAATCTATTGAGATTCCCCTGGTCAGACCTCTCTCAAAATATGCTGACCCAAGTTTGTGACCTAATAAAATCAATGACAACGGGATGAATGAAAATGTCCAGAGGAGAGCTGCTAGATTGGTGCATTGATGCATTTTTTAAAGAAGTTCAGTTATGATGAAAGATTAAGGAAGCTAAATCCGCCAGTGTTAGCATACGGTACTGTAACAGCCGAGTTTCTATGACGATAGCTTTTATAACTGTGAATGGACTTTATGACAGGAAAATCTTTCAAGTCTTAGTTACGTTTCAAGCAGAACCAGTGACCAAGGGGCGTGAGAAGAAAATCTATAAATAATGGATAACACCGAAAATATATACTGTATATATATATATATATATATATATATATATATATATATATATATATATATATATATATATATATGTATATATATATATATATATATATATATATATATATATATATATATATATATATATATATAATCTCATCAGCCGTTTGAGTGTTCACTGCAGGACCGGCCTATACCGACCGAAGTGCGGATGATACAACATATCTCTACCAAGTGGCTTAGGCTGTCTGGTAGAGACTGTATGTAGGGTGAGAAGTGCTTGTAAGTGTAACTGTTGTGTTGGATTGGCTTTAGATGTGTGTGTCGTCTGTGAACCAAGTGTAATCGGCCCGCGCAAGCCGACTGGGTGCAAACATACTTTACAGTATGCGACACTGGTTCAACCACAGCACCCCTTGTGTTCGCCAATGCAGTGCGCGGCATGAAGAAGGCTCCCAAAGTTTATTACCCTGGCGGGGCGCAAACCCTCGTTCTTCAGTGTACGAAAACGCACAATTTACCACTGTACCATAGAGGCTCCATATATATATATATATATACATATATATATATATATATATATATATATATATATATATATATATATATATATATATATATATATATATATATATATATATCCAATTGGAGCCCAGTGTCCGGAATATTGGACAGAACTGGGATTCTTCAAGTCTTTATAAATAGGGAACCCCCAGGTAGGGACCTATGAGCTTTGCGACTATGAGCCAATAGACGGAGGGCGGTACGCTTAGTACCTACCCAGTGCCATGCCTCGCCGAGCACCCCTGGGATCCAATGGAATATATATATATATATATATATATATATATATATATATATATATATATATATATATATATATATATAGATATATTGTTACGGAACAGAGAAAGATAATGTACACTTTAAGTGAGAATACTAATAATCACTACTGTCCTGTAAAGGTCCAGGTTCAAAATAAAAGAGTTAGGTAAAATTACAAGTTAAAGTTTAATGCTCAAACTAACAACAAAACATTCAGGACTCATAAGGATAATGTAATGGCTAAAAACAGGTTAAATATATGGTTAACTGCAATAGCCTCTATTAACACGAAATTAGCATGAGTAAATTTATCTAAGTCAGCCCTGTTAAAATGAGATACCAGATAATACTCAGTGAATGCCAGATATATTATTACAGATACAAAATATTAGTAATGATGGCTGACAACAAGAACCTTACATAAATTACAAAAACCTTACTAGGCCCAAGAATTAACCTTATGCTACACAGTACAAGAAAAAATGCAATAACAGTTAAACTCAAATTACACACAGCTGCTAGATGGTTGGAGACTTCCTGAGCACTCACAATAATAATAACTGTACAGGGGAGGACAGAGATGTGAACAAAATGAGGAGTAGATCTAAGTGGCAATAATGCAGAGACTGAGCTCATTATATAGGGGCCAGCAGAGCTTGATACAACTTGTAAGAAGGACGCACAAATGAAGCCATAGGGGACAAAGAGCTGACAATCCTGCTCTGAACAACAGAAAGGACGACTTACTCTACTATAACGGTAGAAGGGGGGACTGAGGCAGAACACGCTCGTGATCAAACATGCAGCATACTGTGCGTTAAAATTACACAAAGGATGATGAAATCATAGGCTATGTAACACCTCCCCACAAAGAAAAAGAAATTTATAAAGGAAATTTCTTATTACTCTAAAACAATCTGTCTAAAGTCTAGATAAGCAAACTGCAATAACATTTTCTTTCCCCTTGACATGTTGTATGTCTAATGAATACTCCTGAAGAAGTAGACTCCATCTTGTCAATCTCTGATTTTTATCTTTAAACTTACTAAGGAATTTCAGTGGGTTATGATCGGTATAAATGACTATGGGGTCAAAACCAGAACACAAATAAAATGAAAAATGCTGTAAACCCAAAATCAAGGCCAAAAGCTCTTTCTCAATAGTAGAGTAGTTCTTTTGAGGTGGAGTGAACTTCTTACTGTAATAAGATACAGGGTGTTCAATACCCTGATCATCCTCTTGCAGCAAAACAGCCCCAGCTCCTGTATCACTTGCATCAACAGACACCTTAAAAGGCTTAGCAAAATTTGGAGTAGCGAGCACTGGCTGACTTAATAGGATAGCTTTAAGTTTGCTGAAAGAGGATTCACAGTTATCGGTCCAGACAAATTTAACTCCCTTTTTCAGTAGGTCTGTAAGTGGTGATACAAGAATAGAAAAGTTAAGAACAAATCTCCTGTAATAACCTACCATTCCCAAACATCTTTGTAGCTCTTTCCTACTTTTAGGTCTGGGAAGATCACTTATAACCTGAACCTTAGCTGCTGGTGGTGCAACATGTCCATCACCAATTACGTACCCAAGGTACTGAACTTTAGCTTGACCAAACTCACACTTTGATAAATTAGCTACAAGATTAGCCTGAACCAAACGGTCAAGAAATTTACTGACATGGCATAGGTGATCTTTCCAGTTGTCACTGAAGATTAATACTTCATCAATATATACAACAAACCCTGCCAAACCCTCTGTTACAACATTCATGAGCTTCTGAAATGTGGCTGGTGCATTCTTCATACCATATGGCATTACAGAACATGCAAAAGTCTTTCCTAGTGTTACAAAACATGAGATCTCCCTAGCACGTTCAGTCATAGGTACTTGCCAGTATCCCTTTAACAAATCAAACTTACTTATGTACCTAGCCTTTCCGATCTTGTCTATACAATCTTCCATGCGAGGGAGAGGGTAAGTGTCTGTTTTGGTTATCTGATTAACACGTCTGTAGTTGATGCAAAGCCGCTGTGACGCACCCGGCTTAGGGACCAGAGTGACAGGAGAACTCCACTCGCTCTGACAGGGCTCAATCATCTTGTGGTCCAACAGGTAGCCAAGCTCCTTCTGGATGAGAGGAACTTTCACTGGGTTCACACGGTAAGGAGGCAATTTAATTGGCTTTGCGTCTCCAACATCGACATCATGCATCAACACAGTGCTTCTTCCTGGAGTGGCACAGAACACTTGCGGGTACTCCTGCAGTAATGCCGAAAACTCCTGCCTTTCCTCGGGAGGTAGATGAGAAAGCTTAGTCTGGAGATCATTCATGATATCAGGATTCTTCCCCAAACTATCACTCAGGCTCATACTGCATGGGAGAGCTTCACTTGCAGACTCGGGTGGAACAGCTACAGTGCAGACTGGATTATTTTCGTCCCGCCTGTGATATAACTTTAGCATGTTGATGTGACAAAGTTACTTGTTCTTTCTACGATCTGGTGTGGCGATGACATAGTTGACATCACTGAGTTTCTTCTCCACGAAATAAGGACCACTAAACTTGGCTTGAAGAGGTTGCCCATGAACTGGTAGCAGAATCAAAACCTGATCTCCTGGCTGAAAGTGGCGTAACCTGGACTTCTTATCATACCAAGTCTTCATCTTCTCCTGAGCAGCTCCTAAATTCTCTCTCGCCAGCTGTAAAGCAGTGGACAGCCGTTCTTTGAACTTCATCACATACTCCAGCAGGTTGACGTCATCTTCCTCCGACAGCCAGCATTTCTTGAGTAACTTAAGGGGTCCTCTTACTTCATGGCCAAACAGTAGTTCAAAAGGTGAGAAGCCCAGTGATTCATTTGGAGATTCTCTTGCAGCAAACACAACGAATGGAAGACCTTTATCCCAGTCTTTCTGATGTTCCAAACAGTATTTCTTGAGCATCGATTTGAGTGTTTGATGATATCTCTCCAAGGCTCCTTGGGTCTGGGGATGGTAAGCTGAAGACGTGATCTGGGTGATGCCCAACTCTTTCAGAGACTGCTTGAAAACGTTTGACATGAAATTACTTCCCCGGTCTGACTGTACCTCCTTGGGTAGACCAAACTTTGTGAAGAACCCTAGCATTTCCTTAACCACGTTCTTTGCTGAGATATTTCTAAGTGGAATGGCTTCAGGATAACGAGTAGCCATATCAATCAGGGTCAACACATAAGAAAATCCTGAAGAAGTCTTAGGAAGAGGGCCCACAATATCCACCAACACACGGGTGAAAGGCGCCTCAAAAGGAGGAATGGGAACTAGAGGTGCAACCTTTTCGGTCTGATTACACTTCCCCACAACTTGACAGGTGTGACAAGACTTACAATACCAGGAAACATCCCTGAAGATACCTGGCCAGTAGAAGTGTTTCAAAATGCGTGCCACAGTCTTCCTCACTCCAAGGTGTCCTGCCAAACTGGAATCATGAGCCACTCGAATGATATCCTGCCTACAAACACGAGGGATGACAACTTGATGTACAACCTCCCATTCACAGTCGGCTGATGCTGTTGGAGGTCTCCACTTCCTCATAAGTACTCCTGACTTTATATAATAACAAGTAGAAGCACCAGCTGACTCTTCCTCACTGCAAGCAGAGTTAGCTAGACCTTTCAACTCAGGGTCAGCAACCTGCAACTCAATCAACTCTTGACGAGACAAATTATCAACACTACGGGGTACTGCCTCATCTGGTGAGTGGTCCAAATTAGCAAGAAAAGTGTCAGCTAGGATAACATCATCATCATCATTATCCTCTAAATTACCAGTAACTTTAGACTTAGCCCTAGTGACAGCACATGCAGGGAACACATCAGGGACATCACAATCCTGGGTCGCAGCCACTGGCTCACTAGACAACTGAGGAGCTGGACACACTTGACTTCCACCAATATCATTTCCAAGTAAGAAAGTTACACCTGACATTGGGAGTGTCTCAACCAACCCAACCATAACGGAACCATTAACAAAACCAGATTCTAAATTCACTCTGCACAGAGGGACAGAGAAGTAATTATTCCCTACACCTTGTAAGATTACAGTTTCATCAGAGGAATTAACATTAGAGCCTAGAACACTGGTCAGCATAAGGGATTGGCAAGCACCTGTATCACGATATATTTTAACTGATTTCCTGCCATTACTGTCCAGAAGACTGACAAAACCATCACACAGGAAATTAGCACATGAACTCTTGAGAGTGTCACCCACGTTACTGCTCAAAAGAGGAGCTCCATCATGAGAATTTAAGTTACCCCTCAAAGCAGGTTCAGTTAACTCAGTTAAAGAATTATGGGAACTCTCAAGGGTGGACACTAGACCAATTGACTGAATATTTAAAGACTCCTTTTTGTTCACATCACGCTGTCTCCTGAAACATTTCTCCGTAGTATGACCAAGCTTACTACAATAAGTACATTTACTTTTCTGAAATCTAGAGGTGAAGCTGGTATTTACTTCCTGAGAAACATCATCTTTATTCTCTTTCCTGTTACCTGTACTCTGAGTAGAGGCAACGTACTTACTCTCAGCTTTCCCTTTTTCTCTAGAATATCTCTTGTGAGTGAGAACATATTCATCAGCTAAAACTGCAGCATCAGACAAATTATCTATTCTTCTCTCATCAAGATATAGGCTTACATCTTTATTAACACACCTTTTGAAGTCCTCCAGCAAAATCATCTGCTTAAATTTACCAAAATCAGAATCCACATTCTTAGAATTTAACCACTGCTCTAACAGATCTTCTTTGATTTTTGCATACTCAACATGGGATTGCTTATCTTGCTTGTAAGTTGTCCTAAATTTTACTCTATAGGCTTCAGGAACAAGCTCATAGGCCTTAAGAATCAAGCTCTTAACTACATCATAATTATCAGATTGATCCTGAGGCAAAGATGCATAAGTTATTTTGAGCTTTACCGGTGAGAACAGTTTGAAGGAGTACTGGCCAATACTTTTTGGGCCAATTAAAACCTGTAGCTACCCTCTCAAACAACTGAAAATACTTTGTTAAATCAGATTCATTAAAAGGAGGGACAAGTTTAACATTTTTAGCCACATCAAAATCATCAGAGCTAGATGATCCAGTTCCACCTTGTTTCATGCGATACTCATGGTCTGCCTGAATCCTGGCAAGTTCAATTTGTGCCTGTATCTGTGCCTCCTGAATACGAGCCTGAGACTCCGCCTCCTTAGCCTGAGACTCAGCCTCCTTAGCACGTGCATGAAATTCAGCCTCCTTAACACGAGCCTCCTGAGGGCTAGCTGTAACTTAGCTAATTCAATCTGCGTTTGCTCATTTGGAGGAGTTACATTAAACAAGCTTTTATTAATCATGCCAACAATTTGATCTTTAGAATGATGAGAGTGAACTGCAATTCCCAATTGTTGAGCAACAAGCTTAAGTTCATTCTTTGTTCTGTTTTCTACATCACACAATGTTTGCACATTTGACAAAAAATCTTTGGCTTCATCAAGTGTAGTAATAGTAGACATCATGAATAAATCACAGTCACAAAATATGAAGCAATATCCTTATGATAATATCCTGAATATCCTGATAAGAGGTCGCCAAATTTATGTTACGGAACAGAGAAAGATAATGTACACTTTAAGTGAGAAAACTAATAATCACTACTGTCCCGTAAAGGTCCAGGTTCAAAATAAAAGAGTTAGGTAAAATTACAAGTTAAAGTTTAATGCTCAAACTAACAACAAAACATTCAGGACTCATAAGGATAATGTAATGGCAAAAAACAGGTTAAATATATGGTTAACTGCAATAGCCTCTATTAACACGAAATTAGCATGAGTAAATTTATCTAAGTCAGCCCTGTTAAAATGAGATACCAGATAATACTCAGTGAATGCCAGATATATTATTACAGATACAAAATATTAGTAATGATGGCTGACAACAAGAACCTTACATAAATTACAAAAACCTTACTAGGCCCAAGAATTAACCTTATGCTACACAGTACAAGAAAAAATGCAATAACAGTTAAACTCAAATTACACACAGCTGCTAGATGGTTGGAGACTTCCTGAGCACTCACAATAATAATAACTGTACAGGGGAGGACAGAGATGTGAACAAAATGAGGAGTAGATCTAAGTGGCAATAATGCAGAGACTGAGCTCATTATATAGGGGCCAGCAGAGCTTGATACAACTTGTAAGAAGGACGCGCAAATGAAGCCATAGGGGACAAAGAGCTGACAATCCTGCTCTGAACAACAGAAAGGACGACTTACTCTACTATAACGGTAGAAGGGGGGACTGAGGCAGAACACGCTCGTGATCAAACATGCAGCATACTGTGCATTAAAATTACACAAAGGATGATGAAATCATAGGCTATGTAACAATATATATATATATATATATATATATATATATATATATATATATATATATATAATATCAAGGGATATTGCTTGGGTGGCTCAGTCGGTAGAGGGATGACATGCAGTCCTACCGGACCCAGGTTCAAATCCCCGCTGGGGCAGGAAACAGTTTAAAGGTTAGAATTTCGTTAAACCAGACTTTACTGATCTACCAGAAGACCCGCCGACATGTCGTAAAATACCTCCGCTAATACCAGTACACCAGTCCTGTATGAGACAGCCCTAGCATATATTCAATATGGACGGTGGGTGTCAGCGCCGAAGTGGTGACATGTAGAGGTGTATGGTATGTAGAAGGACTACTGGGCCTTGATAGCAGGCTGTGAAGCCTATGCGCAGAGTCGGACAATTAAAAAAAAAAAAAAAATGTTTGCACCTAGTTGGCTTGCGCGGGCCGATTAAACTTGGTTCACAGACTACACACACATCCAAAGCCATTCCAACACAACAATTACACTTACAAGCACTTCTCACCCTACATACGATCTCTGCTAGACAGCCTAAGCCACTTGGTAGAGATACATTGGCTGTATCGTCCCGACTTCGGTAGGGATAGGCCGGTCCTGCAGTGGACACTCAAACGGTTGATGAGATGAGAGAGATGATACTGTATATATATATATATATATATATATATATATATATATATATATATATATATATATATATATATATATATATATATATATATATATCGTCTGAATGGAGGCTAAAGAACTTCTGATTCTATCTCCTCATCTTCAGGGCATGAACAGTTTTGAAAGTTGTCCGTGCTAATTTCATAGTTTACAGTTCTTCCTCTGTGTTTAAGCCTCAGTTCTTGATTAGCCCAGAATATATCAAGATTCTTTTCAAACGTGTGGAGAGAATGGAGAATGAAAGACTGACTAAGAGGGTGTATGTAGGTGAGGTGGAGGGAGGGAGAGGGAGGGGTAGACCGAGGATGAGGTGGAGGGATGGAGTTGAGAGGTATATGAGGGAGGGGGTGAGTTGGGGGAGGGGAGTCAAAGGGTGGGTGACAGAGTGACTTGGAGGCGTTTTGTCTGCGGCCACCCTTTGCGGGATTAGGGCGTCGGGCTATAGATAGATAGATAGATAGATAGATTTTCAAAAGTGAAGAGGGACTCTGCATTAACTACAGATGAAGACTATGTTCCATTTGTTGACAAGTCTGCTGCAATGCATTATATATATATATATATATATATATATATATATATATATATATATATATATATATATATATATATGGTTGATGAGAGAGATGATAATATATATATATATATATATATATATATATATATATATATATATATATATATCATCTCTCTCATATATATATATATATATATATATATATATATATATATATATATATATATATATATATATATATATATATATATAAAATGCATTGCAGCAGAGTTGTCAACAAATGGAACATAGTCTTCATCTGTAGTTAACGCAGAGTCCCTCTTCACGTTTGAAAAGAATCTTGATATATTCTGGGCTAATCAAGAAATGAGGCTTAAACACAGAGGAAGAACTGTAAACTATGAAATTAGCACGGACCACTTTCAAAACTGTTCATGCCCTGAAGATGAGGAGATAGAATCAGAAGTTCTTTAGCCTCCATTCAGACGATATCTGTGGGTTTCTGTAGGTCCATGACTATTCAGCGTAGGAAGGCTCTCGTGTACTAAACATGTTAACGAGGATTGCTCCTAATCGCTCCTTTTTAAAGTCTCTACTAAGCAATATAAAATTGCTTGAATGAAGAGATTAAAAAATGATAATATGACACAGCCCTAGACGAAATTTTAACATATCAACTGATTTCAACGAATCCAAAAATCATGTTCTTCAGTGGAGAATCGCTGATCGGCCATGTATTTTACCAGCATCTGTGATGTTAGTACCAGTCTGAAATCTGCTCATTTCTCCCTCACAGAAATCCAAATCCCTCCCTTCACTGACTTATCCCCATACAGTTTTCCTAGTTACAATCTCCTCATTAACTTTCGTAACATGGGTGGCACTTTTTACTATATCAAATCTGAATTTGCAAGGGACATTATCATGAACTTCACTTCTACTAATTTTGATTATTTGTTGTACAAACTAAACTACGTTAATATAACAAAATATATTGGAATGATTTATAGCTTCCCAATGCCTCACCACAACCCAGCGTATTTGACCAAATATCCACACAGTTCAAGTTAAACTCCATCCATACTACTGAATTTACCGTGTTGGGTGATTTTAACGTTGAATGGTTAACGCATTCTGCCAGAACTGGCGATACTGGTCTAGAATGCAAGCAGTTTGCAGAATCGTGCAATGTCATGCAACTGGTAAAACAACCAACCAGAATACTCGTACTAGATAATCTTGATCATAGCGCTTATCTCTCGAACCTATTCCTGATATATAACCCAGATTAATACTGTAAAGAAGTAATGTCACCGCCTGGACCCTTAGACCAAAATTCTCTCTCCAAAGCATCGTTCGTCATTTGCCCCAAACCTCTCCTTTTTGAACCAGTCAGGGTGACCAGATGTCACTTTGATAGCGAAAACTGGGATGGATTTAGAAGTTTTCTAGTTGATGTTCCATGGCATTTTTCTTCTCCACTGACATCAACTGTACCCAGTCACACATTAATGACGCAGTACAAATATGTATGGAATTATTCGTACACTGTCAACAATTTACTAAAGGATCGGACTCCCCAAAACAGTTTGACTGCAACTTTGCCAAAGCAACAACCCAAAAGTCATTAGCATATAACTTATTTAAAAAAAAAAAAAAAAAAAAAAGACACCTCAAGTCACTTTAACATTGCTAGAAACCACGGAAAAGCAGTAATAAATTTTACTAAATCAAATTTTCTTCACCACTAAATATTCAGCCTATTCAGTGATCCTAATCACAATATAGTATTATGGTCAACTCTCAGTCCTTTCAACAGTAACTTTAGCAAGTCATCATCCATTCCATCTTTAAGCCTTCAGACAGAAACATTATAAACGACCCCCATGGAAAAGCAAATATCCTAAACTAGCACGTTGACCAGATATTCTACGTTAGAGGAAGTCATTCAGAACGCAGATATTCTACCTTAGGGGAAGTCACTCAGAACGTTCCATATGAAAACTTGACCCTCCCGAAAGATACAGACTTGATACGTAAAATCTATTCCAGACAATTTACCAATCAACAAAGCTCAAGAGAGTAAAATGATAATTCAGGAACTGAGGACTATGCCGGTGTGTCAAACCATAATGTCCACTGCAGCACCGCACTTCATCCGAGGGAGAGTGACAGCAATTATTGCGTGTAGTATTAGAGAAGAAAACTGGGAATTAACAAGGTGATTAGAGTAACTGACAGATATTAATTTAAAACAATGTAGTCTTTGACATTTAAATAATGCACAAAAGAACAGTGAAAAAGCAACTACAAAGAACCTTGATGATAACAGTGAGGACAATGGAGGCTATATATTTGATCTTGTCAGCTCGCTGGAGCACTCAGGATCATTACTCTGCTGCCGCTTAATAGTTTTATTCAGCTAAGGGGAAGTCCCTTACTAGCCAAAGGGCTAAAGACGGTGAGAATATTTTGGACTTTTAACCAATTCGTTGTTGCTGGTGCATTTGTGTATTTTATGCTGGTTAACACCACAGGGTTCTGTTCATTCAAGAGAAATCCTGGCCGGCAATGGTTTCAAAGGCTTCCCCGAGTGATCCTTTCTAGGCTATTGGTACATATAAGAAATTTATTTAGGCTAACACTAGACAATTTTTTAATCATGAGAAATTTTAATACTCAAAGGGTTAAAACAGCACTGAGTGATGTGGACATTGGGGACAGTGAGGACTGTTCTGCCTTTTAACTCTCAGGCTTTCACTCACCCTCAGCTGAATAAAATCATGTGGAGTTTGCTAATATACAATGACAATGTTGTCCCAACCATGAGAAAGTTAATGGTGACAGTATTAATATTCCCAGGCTCCTACACTCATTCTCTACTGAAATCAGTCAACTGACATCAACTGAAACAGAACACTTGTATTTTCCCGACCATAAGTGGATTCAAAGAGGAGTGAGGAAACTAGAGACTGTAGACAGGAGAAGATAGTAATGATAGTTAGGACTTTTACTACAGGACTGAAGGAACTGGAGACTGATGACACTGATGATGGCGATGGTAGAGGTTAAAGAAAAGATGAGATAGTAACAATAAACGATGGTAAGGTCAGGACAAAGACGTGCAAAAATGTTACACAGAAAAGCAGATAACAGAATATTGGTTCTTTCGAGCTGTTTCGTTACAAGGAAGGCTGGAACTATCGTGATAATTATTTCAATAAAAGTACAGTAAAGGGAAATATCCCTCCCCTCTTTCTTTTAATCCACCAACAACTCTCTGCCGACGAAGCAGGCAGGAATAAGTAAGGACTATCATGAAGCATTGGAAAAAAAATGATAAAATTTTCTAATGAAAAGGATTATTGAAAAGTGCACCCTGCAAGTGCATAATCTATAAAGATCCGGTTGCCAGTTCTGATATAACAGAATTGCTGTATGTCATCATCCACATAAAAGATGAATCATGCAAAAATGTATCATTCAGCCGTGAAAATGATAATCGGTAGCTGGTGATGTTAAATGAATGACTTGTGAAATCTTTTTCGATAGATTAGCTATGTAGAAAACGGTAGCCTAACACACTGCAAAATGGCCTGTTTCATAAATGCAACTTTGGCAGAAGACATTTTTAAAAAAATAGAAACGTTTCCCAAATATGAAAGTTAATATTCTGAAAATAAAATTGAAATTATTACCGAAAGCATAGATGTATGCACATCACTCCCACAGTAAACTTAAGATTGCAGACGACTCCTTGGCCCCTATATCTAACATTCTAAAGGCAGCGCACTGCATCATGTAGCACAGATTATTTGCTGTGTAGCATACGTGTATAATCTTGTACGAGCATGTGCTATACGCAGGATGATACCCACATGAGGCACCAACCTAGCTACTGGGAGAGCAAGCTAGCCCAACAAGGTGCAGGTTTCAATCCCGGACAAATGAGGAGGGTTGGCGTCAGGAATGACATCTGACTGTAAAACCGGCCAAAACAAGGAGGCCACAGAGGAAGATGGCAAGGCCTTCTCATCTTCCACCTCTCCCGAGACCCTCTTGAGCCAGACCCTCGCCCCAAAAAAAAGGTGGTGGTGATCTTTTAAAGGTGGGGACATGGAGTTTGCAGAGATCAGCAGGGCTACCTCTTTCCCCCCCCCCCCTCTACTGAGGCCATCTTGGACCATAGCCCCAGTCATACAGTAGGTGGTGGCTTCCTTTCGAGAGTGTCGCAGTCCCAGTTAGAAAGAGTGGTAATGGCTCAGTGCTGTAGAAAGCCTCCTAGTGGAGTGCTGCATTATACTGATGAGCAGGCTTGAGTGCTGCTTCAGTTAAGTGGGGCCACAACAGGCCGGTCTATTATTGGACCTCCCCCCCCCCCCCCGAGCTACTGAGGGGGCACGAAATCCCAGTACGGGGCAGGTTCCAAATCCGGACAAAAGGAAAAAGCTGGCTTGATCCTGATTTTCAGTACGAATACGGACTGCGAAAACACGGCCTATAAAAATCAGCCATAAAAATCAGCCAAAACCACAGGACCAAGCCATATAGGAAAGACTGGTCAAAAACATCGAATCCATATAGAAGTGGGAAAAGATGGGTCATAAGGAAAGAATACATGTACGAGGCACCAAATTCATCTTGTAAGATAGATGGCTGTGCTTGTGTGTGTGTGTGTGTGTGTGTGTGTGTGTGTGTGTGTGTGTGTGTGTAAACAGCGGGTGAAACTTGGGGAGTGATGTCACGAGTTTCGATGCATCTCACTGGATGATCATAGAATGGGAGGAACGATGGGTTGTGACGTCATCAGTACAGGCATGTTTAACTTGGCTAAGATAGTGGACGGAGCTTATGGGAATGACGTCACAAGTTTGAGCACTTTCAATTGGCTAGGAACTTAGAGGATACTGCATGTCAGTCCACTGTATGCCTATCTCCGTACTGTGAAACTTGTCGAAGAGTTTACGTTACTATAGTCAATCCCAACGTCCAGTTTCTCCCTAGTGCCACTGACAGACAACCCAACCCCAGCACTTCTTTACTGTAGGCCCGTGGAACTACAGTTTTGTGCTTTTCAGTCATAAAATAGTTGAAAGGCTAAAGTGCTACGCGAGTTCCAGAAGTGATTTGGATTCACTGGGGATCAGTTATCTAACAGGGAATTGACTTCTAAGGATGTAGCCAGAGAGGGGTTTAAGTTGTTGGTAATTATGTATTACACAATGATATACCAGAGCTAATCTATAAATTTCAAACTTCTGTAACCACACAATCTCCACACTTGCCAAGATATATATACGAGTACATGCTCTCCTCTTCAAGTTTCTACATGATTCGTAACTTCATTTGCGATTTACAAATGTTAATGAAACAAGAGCAATCTGGAGTCGAATGCTAATCGCCCTCCAAAATATGCTGTTGGCTGAGGTACAAGTTACCTACAAGCCAAATTTGATGAAAATTCGCAAAACTCTACGGAATTCAGTCACCGCATTGTACAAAAAGTCAATCTGCACTAAAGGAAACAAAAGCATTCGGGGACCGAACGCTAATAGCCCACCAAAATATGTTGTTGGCTAAGGTACAAGGTACCATTAAACCATATTTAAAGACGAAATATTTTAGCAACGAATACAGTCACACACTGGTAAAAACTATATCACTTTGCCTTGCTAATGACGGGTGATAAAAGTTGGCAAACCTGAACGGAATTCAGTCATCGCGCTTCACAAAAAGCCAGTCTATATTTCCTTAATACAGTATATGGTAACTGGCATTCTGTCGTCTTTGATCAAATCCTCACTAAAATTAATATGTTTTAGCACATCCAAATATTTGCTATTTTCTGAAGGTTTGGTGAAAATTCGTCCGCAACTTTTCGAGATATTTTGGCAACACACACACACACACACACACACACACACACACACACACACACACACATATATATATATATATATATATATATATATATATATATATATATATATATATATAATAGCGGGGGATAAAAATATATGGTGGCTGGCATTCGGCCGTCTTTGATTAGATCAGTGGTTCTTAAATTTTTTTTTAGCCCCGATACTCCCAGATTCAGTTACAAGTCAACCCGATACCCGCTCTCTAATATTGTTGCTCCTTCCACTTTCAGTTTCCTGTAAAAAAAAAAAAAAAAAAAAAAAAGGAGGGAGAATGGCTATGAATAAACAGTTGAATTCTATAGATTCCATTAATTATGTTTTCAACAAAATAACGTTCATACATAGACTAGTTAGTCGTAGTTACCATACACGATTTTTTTTTTTTTTTTTCAGGATGCCTTTCTGGATACCCACAAGATGCCATTTCGATAGCCCTTGGGGCACTACTTTAAGAACATCTGGATTAGATCCTCACCAAAAGTGATCGGTCTGAAGGTTTCTGCACGTCCAAAATGTTCCTGTTCCCTGAAGCTTTGGTGAAAATTCGCCCACAACTTTTCGAGGCATTTTGGCAACACACCCACACACACACACAAACAATATCGCCTCGTCTTCCTAATGGCGGGCGATTAGTGTTCCTTGCGACTGAATTATGCTACAGTTAATTCAGTATAACAATGAGAAGTAAAACAAAATGAAACAAAAGCATACGGAGGCCGCATGCTGATCGCCCGCCAAAATACAGTATGTTGCTGGATAAGGTACAAATGACAAACCAAAAAATTGGCAAAACTCTATGGAATTCATTTACCGCGTTTCGCAAAAAGACCTATCCATATCAAAATATATATGGCGGCTGGCATTCGGTCTTCTTTGATCAAACCCTCACGAAAAGTAATTTGCATCTGCACATCCACATAGTTGCTATTTCCTGAAAACGTGGTAACAACTTTCTGAGATATCGTGGCATCAGATACACACACACACACACACACACACACACACACACACACACACACACACACACACACACAAAAGCTATATCGCCTCACCTTGCTAAAGGCAGGCGATAATGAGGGTTGCTAAGATACAGTAGGTAAGAGTACAGTGGATAGAGGGGTTTAAAGACGAGACTGAACAGACATATGAGGAAAATAAGGACAATGAAACGATACAGGGATAAGAATGAGAGTAAAGATAATAAGAAAAACGGGATCGGTGAGCATGGAGGTAGTGCAATGAAATAAAATGTGAAGTGAGGAAACTGAGAATAGTGAAGCAATATACGAGTAGTGTTTAAAAGAAGGTTAATAAGGATAGGATTGTTTAGAACAGATGGGAGAAAGGAGTGTAAAGAAAGAAAATACTGAAAGGGGAAAGGAGGAGAATGAAATCAATAAAAATATAAGATAAGCAATTGCAGAGACAGTCCAGACAGTGAAGAGAAAGTGAGGATATTGAGTATCGTGAAGGCGGTGAGGCATGAAAGGACAGCAATTAAAAGGAGGACGAAGAAGAGGTTATGAAAGTCAGACGCACAGAAGTATTAGTGAAAAAGTACAATTTATAGTGAGGACAAGTGCTCGTGGGCCCTTCGGGCCCCTCGCACTTGCTCCTGTGGAGGGCTCTCGCGTTTATGTGCTGTTCTAGTGTAACGTTGCCACTTGGATTTTTTGCAGCTAACCAATTGATCGTGTTATTTGCAGTTTCGGGAATGGAACCCAAGTTTTCCGAACGCAAGTCCGAAGTACACACACAGACACACGGCTACTGCTGCAGTTTATTTTAGTTCTACCTCTGGGCAAAAATTCTACGGAGATCCTATGCCGGATTCCGGGAGCAGCGTTTTTTGGTCAAAATGTGATCTCTCATTAAATATAGTAAAAGTTTTTCAATCGTGATGGGACCAAGTTTTTTTTACATCAGCAATATTTTTGCAATTTTTTTTTTTTTTGCGAATTTTGGTGCGATTTGAATGTGTAGATTCGGCTGCACAAAATACACACACACACACACACACACACACACACACACACACACACACGGCTACTGGTATAGTATATTAGAAGATGATGCAAGAAATTAGAGTGGGGATGATGATGTCACTGAGGGCGGCGAGGAAGACATGGGTGCCGATGAAATTGTGGACTGGGAACTGTTTGGATAGTAAGAAGAGGAAAAAGGAGGAGGAGGAGAAGAAGGAAGAGGAGGAGGAGAATAAGAAGATGAAGAAGAAGAGGTTGAAGAGAAAGACGAAGGAGAATAGGAAGAGTAAGAAGAGATGAAGAAGAAGAATGGGAAGAGGAAGAAGAAGAATAGGAAGCAGAAGAAGAAGAAGACGATGATGAAGAAGGAGGAGGAGGAGGAGGACTTAGCTATATGTCTACTGACCGCACGAGGATCATTGAGGAGGACAAGCAATTTCGCTGTCCTAATACAACACTTGAAGACGAACAACATTAATCGGTTTGTGGTGAACTCTGATGAAGACTGAAAATATATAGCAAGAACAATGAGAGTGAATGTTATATAGGAAGAACTGTGACAGTGAAGGATATATGGCAAGAACAATGAGAGTGAAGGATATATAGCAAGGACGATGAGAGCGAAAGATATGTAGATAAACAGGTAAAAGGGAAGGATATTAATTGCAAAGACTATGACGGTGATGAAGATAGTGAGAGCATTAATGGCGAAAGATAAGAAGGAAATACAATGAGAGTAGGAGAGGGAAACCAACCATAGGGAAAGGTGAGTGAAAAAATGACAATGATATGAACAAGTATGATGATGGTTTGATGGGAGAGAGAATAAAGTGATGAGAATAATGGGAGGAAGCACGTAAAGAAAGTATAAGGGAATCATGAGGAGAGAGGAAGAGGAAAAGTAGGGAGAGTGAAAAGGAAGGGGCAAAGATAGTGCAAGAGAAGAGTGAGAAATGTGAGGATAATGAAACGGGTGAGGTTTGTGAGAAGAGTACGGATGGTGAGGCGGAAGAGTTCGGCAAACAGGGTTTCGCCACACCTAGGCGCGGGGAAGAGTGTGGAAGTTTGTTTCCCGGATTAACGCTACATGTGCGTCTCTTCACTCAGTTGACAGGGGTACAGTAGTAGGCTTCACTTCACCCCCCCCCCTCCTTTTTTTTTCTGGTTATGTGCTTACCACCCAGCGTTGAAAATGGAGTCCCTGGTAACGAGAAACGACTATGCTTATCACTGTGCACAGCCACCTGAAGTGAAAAAATAAATAGATAAATAAATAAAATATGACAGGAAAAATGGGAGAAATAGGAAGAGTGAAGGGCAGACAATGAAAAAGAGTAATAAGGGCGAATTACGCTGTAGGCAGCACTACATTAGGTTGGGTGGATGATGGCCGCCACCACCTACCACCCAAAAGGAGGAGTAATGAGGATTTTAAAGAACTGAGGGAAAAATAACGATGACGAAAACAAAGGATTGAAACTGAGATTTATGAAGAAAGCATATATAACGACACTGAATTCAATAAAGGATAAGTGACGAAGAAAATAAAACAGTGATGATGAATAATGATAACAATTACAAGGAAAAAAGAGGATTAGTGATGAAAACAATGAATAAAACTGAGGATTCGTGGAGAGAGAGAGAGAGAGAAGACGACGCCTAGGGTCAAGGTCTCACACTCACGATTCGTTCAAACATAAATTAAGTGTGCTTAAAATCTCAGCGTGGGAGTGTTTGCCTGTCTCTTTGTGTGTGTGTGTGTGTGTGTGACTTTGTATGTTTGCCTGCGTTTGGGTAGATGTGTGTGTGTGTGTGTGTGTGTGTGTGTGTGTGTGTGTGTGTGTGTGTGTGTGTGACTCTGTATGTTTGCCTGCGTTTGGGTAGATGTGTGTGTGTGTGTGTGTGTGTGTGTGTGTGTGTGTGTGTGTGACTTTGTATGTTTGCCTGCGTTTGGGTAGATGTGTGTGTGTGTGTGTGTGTGTGTGTGTGTGTGTGTGTGTGTGTGTGTGTGTGTGTGTGTGTGTGTGTGTGTGTGTGTGTGTGTGTGACTTTGTATGTTTGCCTGCGTTTGGGTAGATGTGTGTGTGTGTGTGTGTGTGTGTGTGTGTGTGTGTGTGTGTGTGTGTGTGTGTGTGACTTTGTATGTTTGCCTGCGTTTGGGTAGATGTGTGTGTGTGTGTGTGTGGGCGTGTGCGTGTGCGTGTGCGTGTGCGTGCGCGTGCGTGTGTGTGTGTGTGTGTGTGTGTGTGTGTGTGTGTGTGTGTGTGTGTGTGTGTGTGTGTGTGTGTTAAACAATACATGGAAAATGATGGGCAAGCAGGGAGGAACGCATGATGGGGTGGGGAGAGAGGAGAATGAAGGAAGAAAAGAATGAGGAAGGGAGAGAACAGGTAATATTAGACAATATGAAAGAATATAAATACAGAAAGCTTATAAAGCAGTGTGAAAGGAGATAGAATTCTAAACGGTAGGTGAGGGCCTCCAACATCCTCTCATTGGATGTATTGCTGCATTTACGTGAGAAGCAAATGGTTTCCTGTAACCCATGAAACCATTTACAACGCTAGGTGGCAAGTATACCCCCAACAAATGAACACCTGGTGATCTAGTGGGTTAAGATGTTTCAACCAGATCTGGCCCATAAGGCTATGTCCTAGGGGTTGTAAAGGTTTAGTGTTCAAGAAATGCCATTCAGGCACAAGCGACTGGTGACTTTCATTCTAAATATCTGAAATGAATAGCCAAGCTCCGGAACCCTACACTCCTGATGGTGTACTGGGATTGGATAATGGACGAATGAAAGAGAGAGAGAGAGAGAGAGAGAGAGAGAGAGAGAGAGAGAGAGAGAGAGAGAGAGAGAGAGAGAGAGAGAGTTACTGTACAAAGAATTTCAAGGAAAAGTAATATCTCAAAATGTTTTACTACTCATATCGAGGGAGTTCCGTGAAGGAATTTACAGGTACTGTACATGTTGCTACTTTACTAGTGAGAGGACAGGTTAGTAAAGGTGAAGGCTCTCAACACTTTTCCACCTGTAGAGTAGGCACGTAAAAAGGTAGTACACCTAACCTGGAGGAAACAAGTCTGTCTAGGACGTTTTACAGGAAACTACAACTAAGTTCGGCCTTACAAAACTTTGTCTAATATAGCTTTGAATTGTTCTGTTGAGGAACTGTCACTTATCTGTGTTAGTTGCCGATTCCAAGTACTACAAAATTATCTTAGATGTGATGAAATTACTTAATATATCATGGTAGTAACGCTTTTTAAGTCAATGTTCCATTCATGATTCCTCGTCGAGTTGCTATACTAAATATGGGTTGGCTGTCAGTGTTTCAAATCCATGAAGGATTGTATAAACCTCAGTTAGCGGTCCGCGTAAATAAGTAGTCTACTGAAAAGAGGTCCAGTGTCTGCAGCCGTCCTTGGTATCGCATGTGCCTGATGCATGGCATCAGCTCAGTAGCCAGCGATTGAACTTTTTCATGCCTCGTAATATCCTTCTTTAGGGTCAGCGACCTGAACTGCAATGCATATTCCATATGCGGACGTACAAGAGAATTGTCCACAAAGAGGACCATTTCCTTGTGTTTTATATAAATAGCCTCTTTATATGATAACCCAGAAGCCAGTGTACTTTCATCTCTACTTCAGTGCACTGTTTGAAGAATTTAATGTCACTGCTGATTAGTACACCTAAGTCCTTTTCCAAGTCTATAGTTTTGATTTTATTTTCTTACAGGGAGTAGCTGATTCTTAGAGTTGCGTGACCCTGATAGAGGGAGAGGAGGGGAGGGGAGGGGAGAAATCGCAAGGTGAGAGATATCTAGAAAAAAGAAATGAAACAAGAATGACTGGAACATCGGAGAGGAAAAGAATGATGGATGAGAAGCAGAAAAAGAGAAGAAAAGGAACTAACGGAAAACAACTGAATAAGTGAAATATCTGAAATAACTAAATAACTGAAGTAACTGAATAGGAACGTAGAAAGTGGAATGAAAGAGGATATAAAAATACTAGCTGGAGTGTGGGTAAAGACGATGAGAAACAAGGACTGGAGGTGTATAAAAAAAGGTAAAATGAGAAAGGTCACAAGGAAAAGGGAAAGTGAAGAACAGAAAGCAAAACTTAAGAGAAGAGAGAAGGAGATATGAATTTAGAAGAGGAGAGAGGAAGAGAGGGGGAAAAAGAGGAACAAAAAACGTAGGGGAAAAAGAGCAGAAGAAAAAGGGAAAGAAAAAGAGAATTGGAATCAGAAAACGGGACAGGGAGAGAAGCAGACATGAGAGTAGGATAAAAAGCGGGATGAGGAAGGGGGAGAAGAGTGGAGGGAGGAGGTGGATTAGGAAGGGAAGATGAATGGGGAGATTAGGGATCGAGAGAAGAATGGGGAGGGCGAGGCTAAGAAAGGGAGCGATGGAAGGAGGGGAAGAGGAAAGTAGAGAAGAGAGACAGATATCCAGGAACTACGGCGGGAGAAATGATAAGAAAAAACGGAAGGAAGAGATGATTAGGGTAAGTGGGAGACAGATGAATGGGACTGAGGGAAAGGGAGACTGAGGAAAGGGAAGAAGAGAGACGAGACAGATAAAGTGAAACAAGGGAGGAAGAGATGGGGGTTCAGGATGGGAAGAGGTGGACAAGGGGCGAAGAGAGCAGGATGGATAAAGGGGAAGAGGAAGGAAGGAACAGATAATGAGGAAGAAGAATAGGGGAGATAAGTAATAAGGAATAGGAAGGGAGGGATAGATGAGGAAAAAGAGGAAGAGAGAGATGAAGAAGTAGGAGGAGAGAGGGAGAAATATATAAGAAGGGAAAGGATGGGAGAGAGAGATTTGGAGGACAAGAAAGGGACAGACGGATACTGAGGAAAAGAAATGGATAGAGATAAAGAGAAAGAGAAACAGATGGGGAGGATGAAGTAGGGACGTACAGAGAACCAAGGAGAGGAAGAGAAAGATAGATGAGAAAGAAGGGGAGCGGAGAGATACATAATGAGGAGGAAGGGGAGAGACAGATAAAAGAGGAAGAGAGAGGGAAGGTTAAGTGCGGGGGAGAAGGAAGGGAGAGATACATAAGGGAGGAAGGAAAAGGGAGAGATAGATAAGGAGAAAGAGAAGGGAGAGACACATGAGGGAGGAAGAAGGAAAACAAAGATAAAAAGAAGGAAGGAAGGAGAGTTACATTAAACAGGAGGAGGAAGGGAGAGATAGATAAGGAGAAAGAGGGATGGAGGGAGCAATGTATAAGGAAGATCAGGAGAGACAGACAGGAGAACAAGGAAAATGAGGCTGTTGTGAAAAGGGATAGCCAGGGAGAGATGGATGGGATTGAGAAGCATGAGTGGTAAGTGTATATGTGGGAGAGCAAGGGAGGGAAAAGAAATATAAGATACAGAAGAGGGAGAGAGAAATTAAACGGGAGGGAGATTCGTTAAGGGGGAGTGGAGGGAGAAGAGAGGGAGCGAAGGCGAAGTGGGAGGGAGCTATGAGAGGAGGGGGGAGAGGAGGAGGGAGGCAGGGAGACAAGGAGTGGGGCAAGGGATCCGGGTAGGACCAGGGTCGAAAGCGACAGGTGAGGTAAGTAGGATGAGGGAGGTAAGCAGGGAAGATGAGGCCAAAAGGAGGTAGGAGGGGAGGCAGAAAAGAGGGAGGGATGGAGATCGGTAATGATGGAGACAAGTAGCAAAGGACAGAAGGAGCAAAAGCGATAGGTGAGGAGGGAGGTAATAAAGGAAGGAAAGAGGTAAATAGGGGAGGGAGAGGCACAAAAGGGAGGGTAGGTGGAAGAGAAGGAAGGAAGGAGATATGCGACGGGGGAAGGAAGGGGGAAGGGAAGGACAAGGTAACAGAAAAAATACAATGAAGGAATACAGGAGGCAAGGACAAATAGGGGAAAGTACCTAAGGAGGGAGAGAGAGAAAACGGCAAATAGAAAGGATGGAAAGAAGGAAAACGAAGATATGGAAGGAAGGACTGAGAGGAAAGATGTTAGGTGACGGGATTAGAAAGTGGTAATAGGGGTGACAATGAAGAAGGGAAAATGCTGACAAAATTGAAGGACTGAATAGGATGTGAGAATAAGTACCGGTAAGTACCAAAGATTTATTGGTTCCTTTGTGAACATTTGTTATACGGATGGCAATAACTATATTCTTTGAGTTAAAAATAACATAGCATAAACGATGACTCCAACCTCCCATCAACTCCTCCTGCCGAAACCAGAAGGAAAAAAGTGACACCTGCCATGTAGTAAATACAACAGCTGTCAAAAAGTCTCAGAAAATGAATGGAATATACTCTATTTTTTACAGCATCTTGTAAGGGAAAAATGATGCAACGTTAACATTAACAGCATAACGATTTTTCACATTTGAATCATTTGGAATATAAATACGTTAGATTTATATATATATATATATATATATATATATATATATATATATATATATATATATATATATATATCCACCGTCAACATGTTCAACTTGATATCAGAGGCTAGATAGCTTTTTCCAAGCGACTTCTTCATGTTAATATTTTATCACAGGCTGTTACATCGAAATATAATTTATTTCCATATGTTTCATAACTCCTCTGAATAACTAGCATTTACATGCATGTCTTTGACGAAGAAGCCATATAATACATGTCTAATATATTAGCTTCTTTGTAAGAATTTTATTTCGCACTGCTCAGTGTGCAGCGTAAGTGAAAAACTGTGCAGAGTCTTTAAAGACGTAAATACTCATCTCTCACTGTGACTCCCTTCCCTTACCATCGAGCCACCTGTGACTAACTTCAACCTGTTAGTATGCTTTAATCGGTCATTTATTTGCAGATTCTTTCCTCCTATAGTCTGCTTCATAGCTGAGAGGCAGAGTCACCTAAACAAGAAGGAAATAAAGTCACATGAGTCGGTATAACAGTTCCTAGCACCACACACACACACACACACACACACACACACACACACACACAGCCTTTTTCCTTCCATAATTTTCATTTTTGGTGAATATTCTCCTTTTGTCAATCAAACATAGAGACCACATATCGTCATGGTTATGCCAATATTTCCTATACGGTTTATACTTTAGTACAGACTCAACGTTGTCTTCAAACATTTAATTAACACTGAATAAAAGAAATCTTATTGAGGAAACAAAATTACACAACGTTACGGGAATACCGGTTGTCATAATTTTTGACGGTGATGTCTTCTCTGAGAAATGCAGAAATTTTGTTTCAAATATCTTTCTCTTTTTACAAATTTACTTTAGTATTTCGGTCAACTTGAGTTCAAACCATTACATTATAATTATGAACCAGTTTGTGTTAATTTATCTATTGACACATTGCCTTATACCGTACCGTAAAAAAGCAATACAGTATGTAACTGTAAGCTAGTTAAAGATTTCCTACCAAGTTGATTTACGTTGTTCTACCATTAAATATATTTTAATGGTCGGTTTGCTTTACCTGACGGAAGTGAGGCGCTCCCACAAATGGAATGAGCCACAGTTATGAGGCATGAACGAGTCTTCACTGGTTACTGGTCAAATTAACCCTCCAGTCTGACTACAAATGGCATCAACTGAGCTGAACGGGGTTAGAGATCGTCGTCAGGATAGAATAAACGATCTAGCTCTTTCTTGTCAAAAGAATTACCTTGACACTCACTTGCTTGTGGGAGCGGGAGAAAATGTTACTGGAGACATTTTATACCTGCAAAGAAAATTATCGTACCTACCAGTACCTACAAGAGAATAAAAGAAAGTGAGGAGGGAAGGAAGGATAAACGGAGAAAGGAAAGTAATAACGGAGATCTGGAGTGAAAAAGGAATGGAAAAGGGAAAGATGAAAATAAGGGAAAAGGGGGATACAGGAACTGACAAAAGGCTGAGGTTACAATACTTAGGTGGAGGGAAAGACAGACAGAGGTGAGTGGGAAGAGCTGAAGGCCAGGGGTATGACGGAGAGGAGGGAGGGAGGAGAGAGTGAGAAGAGGTTGGCTGGGAGCAAGGAGAGGAGTAGGGACAGAGAGAGAGAGAGAGAGAGAGAACATAAGAGAAAAAATATTAAGAAAAAAGATGAAACATATGGGGCAGAATATGAGGAGAGAGAATACTGACGTAGAAAGAATGTTAAGGAAAAGAACATTTTTTAACAGAAAAAAGATCCCTGAGAGAAAGAACAGAATCTTAAAAGAGAGAGAATATTAAGGAAGGGAGGGCATATTCGAGAAGGAAGCATTAAGGGAGAGAAAGAAACACACCAAGGGATATAGAATAGTAAAGGAAAGGGATTTTATCAAGAAAGGTAAAAACACCAAGGTTGACTTAAATATCCCTTTCAGTGAAGATGACGGCTTTACGCATACTTCTGCCACCCTGAGACTGTTTTATTCGACTAAGGGAAGACCTCTCGCTGTGAAGAGGTTAGGTGCAAGGGATCAAAATCACACTATTAATCTCTATAACACAATGATGGCGCCTCTTTATTTCATTCTCGGTACTACTATGATTTATTAAGGTACGAGGAGGTGTTATGTAGTCAGTGGGTTCGCTTTTTCACTGCGATGACGTCTATTTAATTTTTGTTCATGCTGTATGGTATCTACGGACGATGTTGTTCAGAAATGGCGAGACTTTTCCAATTGGAAGGGTTACAAATAGCCTTTATGAACCCGTCCACTTTAAGAGAGGGTTGTGTTCCGTTATTTCATTAAAACAGTCTAACGTTACCCAGAACAAAATGAACAAGACACAACACATCTCTGAAAGCAGCAATCACTCCCGCAATATTCCAGGGAGAAAGAAATATTTTTTTTACGAAAGAGGGACGACTTCGGGGATTCCACCCTAGCTACAGTAATACCTAGTCCGGGTGGAGGTCTACCACTTTGCAAAATATCGTGTTCTTATGTTAAGACAAAAGAAATGACCGTTCAAAGAAGCTTTAGCTGGGAACCCCGGGAAAAGGGAGGGGGGCGCTTTTAAAGAGCACCTATCAAAGGTTCCACTCTGCTTAACACCTGGCCTAAATGAACGTCTACCACTGGGCAAAACTTTCTGTTCTTAGGTAAAAAATTATTGCTGTGCATAACGGCTTTGGCCTGGACGCTTTTTTTTTTTTTCTTTCGGGTATTAATCGGGCCTAAGATACGAATAAATGTGTGTGTGTGTGTGTGTGTGTGTGTGTGTGTGTGTGTGTGTGTGTGTGTGTGTGTGTGTGTGTGTGTGTGTGTGTGTGTGTGTGTGTGTGTGTGTGTGTGTGTGGATGAGTAAATCGTGAGTGTGTCGTCCTGTCTCGGCTACCCCCCTTAATGGGGGAAGCAGCCTAGGTATATGGATAGACAGATAGATAATTGATCATCCAGTTGTATCGGTATCCTTGGATCGAGTGCCTCGAGAAAAGACTCGGCACCGTCGCACCTTTGTCTTCCCCCAAAGTAAGGTATTATGGTAGGTTTACGTTAGGTTAGGCCTAAGTTGGTAAGGTAAAGGTTGGTTTAACCTAATGTCAAAACATGGTTTTCCTGATGATTTATTGGTTTCATTAGCCGATATATTTCATGCATTTCCGAGCGAAGGGACGTTCACTAATAATTTCTCGCTGAGCTCGCTCCGACGTTGCCATTATGACTGGATGACTAAGTGTACCTGAAGAAAAAACGCGCAGCTGGGACACACAGGGGCCATGCCCCCAGCGGGAGACGGCCTTCAAAGGTCCCACCTCGCCTAAAACCTGGCAGGAATGAGGGTCTACCACTGTGCAAAGTTTCGTGTTCTTAGGTAAAAATATAATAATAATGGCCGTATACATGGTTTTGGCTGGGATCCCCGTGGGAGCCTCAGTAGTTCCACTTTACATAAACCTGGGCAGGTGGAAGTGTTCCACTGTACAGAATTTCGTTTTCCTAACAACTCTCCAAGAAGGCTAGATCCCATCCATTAAAAAGATAGTGACAATTTGAAAGTGAGTAGGTAAGCAATTGAATGAATGACATATTTAGGGACAAACATTGTATCTTACCGCCCATGTGGGTGTTGCAAACAGGCGCCCATGGGTCGATTGGGTTAAGGGAAAGTAAAGAAAAGGTGTATGTAAGTGGGAGAAAAAGAGAGCAAGATCCTTCATCCGGAAAAGTTATTAATATTTCAATCTTGCTGCTGCCAGACATACTGATTCACCTCAGGAAAGACCATACAACTATAGGAGGTTACATCAGATGTTCTTAACTTGGGATATTCATATCCCATGGGGGTATGGGGGAAAAACCTGGAGGTATGGGGCTCGTTCTTTGTGTGTGTGTATGTACTGTATATATATATATATATATATATATATATATATATATATATATATATATATATATATATATATATATATATTTCATTTGCCGCTTTACCTTAAGGAAATAAATGGGATTAAATCCTACTGATTTTCTTTCCTGTTTTACTACTAGTTATACACATGTAAAGCAAAACCAAGCTATTGTCATCTTATTAAGTCATACTGGAGGGACATCGTGAAAAATCCACTAGCGGTCTGGACAGGAAAAAAGGTTAAGATCCCCTGGGTTAGAGAAAGCCTTCATGAAGCTAATCGCTTCTAGGAAGCTCTCCTACTCATTTAAAATTGTCTGCTGGTAGTCACGTTGAGAAGAAGTTAACGGGATGAAATAAATGGGAGAAGAGGCAGAAGGTAAATGAAGGAAGAAAAAGAGTAAGTGAATGAAGAAACAGTACATGAGCGAAGAAGCAGAGATGAAGTAGTGGAGAAACGGATTAAACAAGAAGAAGGATTCAGAAAGAGGAACGAACGGCCCGTCCACACAATCAGTGGGCACCTGTGATTTTTTTTTTTTTTTTCTTTACGTGTCCGACCCTGGGCAAAGGCTTCAGGGCCTATTTCTCGGGGGCAGTGATCTATCCCAAGGCCCAGTAGTCCTCCTACACCTCCACATATAATGCCTGAAAACAGTCGTACAGACGTGACGAACTGAAACACCTTCCCAACTTATGATCTACTATTAATAGCATGATCGTCACCTTGCTTCGAAATTGATAAGCAGCATACTTGGACATGACAGGTACATACTGATCACGTGGAGCGGCATTAAGGCTGAATATTTGATCTTCCGTGTGCCCTTGACCTCTCACAAAGCGAGCTCAGAATTCATTTACTATATCCTTACTTGACTTTTAACTTATTCATCAATTGTGGCTCAAACTGCATCAAGAGTGTTTAAGTTGATCTTACCCTATTACCTTCACCTCTGATATATTGTTCTGAAAAACTAATTCATCATTGGCCAACTTTAAACTCATCCACCCTGTTTCAGACAAATCGGATCTTAACTATTTGAGTTAAAGGGACTAACTATGATCTTGCCCTGTGACCTTTACATCCGACCGACTGTTCTCAAAAGTGAATTGAGGATTATTTGGGGGGAACAATTTGCAAACTTCTATTCTCTGATTCATTCTTCCCTGCAGTTAGAAAAAAATCATCCTTTCCTGTCAACCAGCCCTTCGACCAAGTTTGGCCAAAATTTGGTCAAACCTGTTATAAATTTACCTGCTGTTCCCCTGATAGTCCTCAGTCATTATGTCAAATTTGGTGCAAGTCCATCCAATAGTTTTCCCAAAACAGACTGACAAAGAGGACCAAAGACATAAACCCCTGTGCTTTCACTTGATGATGTAATGAAATAAGAAGCAGAGTGTAAATGAAGAAAGAAATAAAGTAAATGAAGGAAGAAACAATGTAAATGAAGGAAGAAGCAAATGAAGAAAGAAACTTGACGGGCATTCAGTAGAGCGCATCTCTTCGACAAAGGCAAAGAAATTTCCAAACCACTCTTCATAATGGGTTAAGTTTTCTCATCACTGATTAGGGCTTCGCAAAAAAGTGTTTTCCGGATCCAGAATCTGTAATACGATCCGGATCGGTCCCAAAAGTTAAACGACTGATCCCTGGGACATGGGCTATCTACCCACCAAATTTGGTCCAGATCTCTTTTTTCGTTTTTGAATAATCCTGCTAACAGACAGACAAACAAACACACAAATAACAAGCAGCAGTGACAACATACTCTCCTTGTAGGGAAGAACAAAGTAAATGAAGGAAGAAACAAAGTCTAACATAAGAAAAAGACAGAGCGTAAAGGAAGAACGAGGCAGAAAGTAAATGAAGGAAAAGGCAGAGTAAATGAAGAAAGAAGCAGAATAAATTAAGGAAGAACTGAGTAAATGAAGGCAGCTGCAGAGAGCAAATGAAAGAAGGAGTAAGTGAGGGAAGATGTAGAAAGCAACTGGAGGAAGAAGTAAATAAATTAAGAAACAGACAGTAAATGAAGGAAGAAACTGAGAATAAATGAAGGATGCAGCATGACAAATGAAGGACGCAGTAAAGTAAATGAAGGACGAAGCAAAGTAAAGGAAGGACGCAGCATTGTATATGAAGGACGAAGCACAGTATTTGAAGGTAGACGTAGAGAATAAAAGAAACAGAAAGTAACTGAAGAGAGAACCAGAGAGAAAATGAAGGAAGGAGAGTCCAGATGAGAAAAATGCAGCAACAAGAATGCCGCAGGAATGAAAGACAGTAAGACACGTATTACAGAAAAAATGAAACCACAGTGATTCAAGGAACAGGAAATGTAAAAAAAAAAAAAAGGAAGCAAACAAATGAACAAGGAGGAGGAGGAGGAGGAGGAGGAGATATGCGAATGATTACAATGGGTGATAAATATTGAAGACGGTAGGAGGAGAGATAAGGGTGGGTAAAAACAGGGATGGTAGACTAATGCAGACAGAAGGAAGAGGGGAAGGAGAAGAGATGTGCAGAAATTCAGGGATGGATAATGAAGATGGAAGGAGAGATGAGAGTGTGCAAAAACAGGGATGGTAATGATGATGGAAAAGAGGGATATATCGATGAGTACAAACAGGGATGGATAACGAAGATGTGAAGAGGGGGAGAAGGAGAGTTGCGAAAAAATGAAGGGCAGGAAATGAAGATGGAAAAAAGAAAAAAATGAAGGAGAGAAGAAAGTGAGATAAACAAGGACAGATAATAAAGCTGGAAGGAAGAGGAAAGGAAGAGTAAGTACAAGTTGAGTTGCATATAGAAAATGGAAAGAGGAGTGATACCCTACTAATGTGTACAAACAGGAATATGTAAGAGAGATGGAAGTGAAGGAAAGGAAAGAAGAGAATGAGTAAACAGAAAGTAGACTAAATACAGTACTGGAGCTGGAGAGAGGAGGGGATGGAGGATAGATGTGTTGAAATAAGGGATGGATAATGAAGATAGAAGAAAGAAAGGAGGAGGAGAAGGAGGAGAGAAGAGAGAGGGAGAAAAAAACAGGTTTACTGTAGATAATGAAGATGGAGGAGGAAGGCAGCGAGAGAAGACAGAGAAATAAAGGTAGAAGGTACAACAGAAAAAAAAGAAAAAAAGATCGAGACTCAAGTTGTATTTTATATTTTGAAATACAGGACGAAAAGCTTTGAAACACTGTATATAATGTAAGACCTGTTGCTTCAATCATGTATCATATTCGATTACGTCACTCAGTAAATTTAGGTATGATAATCTGGCTTCTACCTGAATTTTAGTAATTCAGAATTAAATAAGAGGAGCTTCAACGCAGAATTTATTTATTGGTTACATTTAGCTTCATCGTGGGCAGTATTTATAAATTTCTTTGAGCTATAGTTGTGAAAGATTGCTAGTTTGTCCATTTATCTTTGCTCCTACAACTTTATTTCATGATCAAAAGAGTGTGAGAAACAAAGCCATTTATGTGACAAAACGAAGTGATTCTTGTTAATATTTAGCTGATATGGAGACTTGTGGCTAGGATCCTTTATGAATACAGCCCGTGGTACTTCCTTGTTGACTGCACACACACACACACACACACACACACACACACACACACACACACACCCTGGGGATGTAGGAACCGGTCTGTAGAGTTGCTCTTATATCCTAGTAACTCCCACGCCTCTTCCCGCCCTCCCTTCCTCCCTCCCTTCCATCCCCTCCCTTACCTGTCCCTCCCCCGACCTTCCAAACCGCTCCCTCGTCCTTCTCTCTCTCTCTCTGAATGATGATAGTGATTTTGGCATGATTGGTGTACAGCTCTCCAACTTTACCTTCTCACCCGGTAACTGCAGGGTCCAATACTTGTTGCATTAGCCGATTTCGCCGCACCCCTTCCTCACTTATTTATTCTACCTATTGCAATTTAACCCTTTCATGGTGGGGACAACTCTGGTATTCCATTTTTCTAGCAAAATCACGACAGTTTTATTCGCCTGAAGAGTCTTGGGAGTTTGAAATGTTGTGTCACCACTAACCCTAGCATGGTCATGCTACTTCAGGCATTCTATTACAGCTAACGGCAGACGATTTTATTCAGTTGAGTATTTCACAAGAGCTGAAGTGTTTATTCTGTAACCTTTAACCCCCAGGACATCACTAGAGTGAGTCCTGCCAGCCTGAGAGAGTTAATATCCTCTTGCATCTGATACAAACTGTTGTCACATAAAACTAACGGTAATAACATACAAGAGAAACATCAGTGAGTAATATGCAAAATAAATAGCTAAAGAAAATCTGTTAAGATGCCTCCTATGACAACGAGAATACGAAAGACACCAGGTGCCCTGAGGGAAGGTAAAGGAGATACCGTACCGGACTTTAGTTTCATTTATTTCTTTTTTGCCTGACCTTCTTCTTTTCCCATCCCCCAACTTTTTTTTTTTTTTTTTTTTTTGAGGATGAGATTACTTTTGACCAACTACTATGGGAGTCCTGTTTCTTGTAGTCACTTGCCCTCCGCCCTCCCACACTTCCTCGATTTTTTTTTTTTTTTCTTTCAAATTTTAAGTCAGTAGTTATGGACTTTTTATTACACTGATCATGTATTATCCCTCCCAATCTCCCCGTTTTTTATAGCCACTTGTCATAGGCCTTCAGTGGCATAAAAATTTCCTCCTTCTCATCCTCCACATCTCTGAATTTTGTCTTTTCATTTTTTCCATTTGTGATAAACCTGCTGTTTCATAAAAGGCATTGCTCCTCCCCTTAACTTTCTTCTTATGTATTTATTATTCGTCAGTTGTTCTAGGTTTTAAATTTCATGTAGAAATTTGCTCCTCCCCCATTTTTTTTCTTTGTCAACTGCTATTGCGCATCAGCTACATACATTAACTTCTTCCCTCCCTCCTTCTGTTTTTCTCTTTATTTTTCGACAGTAGTTATAGGCCTTCATCGTCTTCCCCTCCCATCCTCAATTTTTGTTTTCTTTTTTTATTTTTACCCAATTTATGTCCACTGCACACCCGGATTTAAGGAGGGATGAGCCACACCTCCTCCGCCAAGCCAGCTGGTGATGGGATTTTTTTTTTTTATTCTCCATATCCCCCAGGCGATTACATTAAGCATAGGAGTGTAATCGAATTGGAGGGGTTAGATAAAATCGTCACCAAGTCTCTCGCTCTAAGGAGACATATGTAAAGCTGAATTAAATCATCTTTTAGCGGCAGGAGTGAGATTAGTACAACGTCCTCTGGGTGAAGGGGTTACCAGGAGATGGACACCCTTGCCACATCGTGACCTGGACGGAGTTTCAATAACAAAGACCATACAATTTCAGCCTACCCGCTCAGCCCAAGATGTTACTTCCCTCACCTTCACCTTCACTCCTCTCACTCTCACTTTTACTCTTCTCTCCTTCATCTTCAGTCCTCTCACCCTCACCCATTTCTTTACTTACATCACCCGTACCCATTTCCTCTCTTACTTCACCTTCGTCCATTTCCAAGCAGACTTTTACTTAGATCTTTCTTGCATAACATTCGTCCATTCCCAGTCAACATTCCACTGTTCGTTCACTTTATACAAGCAAATTCCATAACGTGTGTTTTACGGAAAAAAAACAACGAAGATCCCTAATCCCCTTCAGTTTTGTTGATGGCCAGGTGTAGTTAAACTGGAGGGTCTGTTTGACTAGTAACCAAGGAGACTCATTTCTACCTCATGCCCCCACAACTTAATATTAAGTTGTGGAGGCGGCGTTCTTCAGTCAGGGGAAAAACAATTTTTATAGGGTGGAGTAAATGAGGAACAGGGTGAGGGTGAAGTAAGGAAAGAAATGGGTGAGGGTGAAGTAAGGAAGGAAATGGGAGAGGGTGACGTAAGGAAGGAAGTGGATGAGGGTGAAATAAGGGAGGAAGTGGATGAGGGCCAAGGAAGGAAGGAACTGGATGAGGATGAAGTAATGGAGGAAATGGATGAGGGTAATGTACTGGAGGAATATGAATGAGAGTGAAGTGAGGGAGGAAACGGATGAGGGTTAAGTAAAGAAGGAAACAGGCGATGGAGAAGTAAGGGAGGAAATAGGCGAGGATGAAGTAAGGTAGGAAATGGGTAGGGGTAAGTATGGAAGGAAATGGATAAGGGTGATGGTAAGGAAGGAAATGGTTGGGCGTATGAGTGAATTAAGGGAAGGTGTGGGTGAGGGTAAGGGAGTAAGGATGAAGTAAGGGAGGAAATGGGTGAGTGTGGTACAGTAGGAGTGAAGGTGACGTAAGAGAAAAAATGAGTAAGAGCTAATGTAAGGCAGGATATAGGAGAAGGTGAAGTAAGCGTGGAAATGGATGAGGTGAAATAAGGTTGTACCTTGACCCTACATTGCCTCAGCGTCGTTTTAAATTGTGCTTTTGCTACCACCAGCTGATATTACTTGGCTCAGGGGAGACCTCTTGTAGTGAAGGAGTTAATTAAGACTGTATCTAACTCCTCCAGCACGAAAAGCCTCTGCTAAACTTAATATAATCATACAGTCATAGAAACAATAAAACGCAACAAAGGCATCATCGATGTGAAGAAGTTATGAATCCTATATAACTA
>NC_137008.1:40053222-40080722 GCF_032717465.1 Coenobita brevimanus | reverse complement strand
CCATTATACCAATATGAAAGAAAAGTTTGTGTCACGGTCGATGTCATGATTGAATATATCTTTTAATTTAGGATGATATCATCCACTTAATCAATCAGGTCGTTAAACGAAAAGACTGACAATATAGGTGAGTCTTGCACTTTTACATTCCTGAAGTGCACATTTGGGATCCTGTCTTCAAGTGCTGACAATCATCCAACTTTATATACCTGAACTCCAGCTTTGCAATGTTCATTCTCGGTGACATTCTTGTATCTCGCTCGTTTCATGATCCAGTGACATTGAAATAATAAGCAATCTTTTTGTCACTTTCAATAGTACAACAGTAAAAGAAACAACCCAGTTTCGATCTAAAAACCGGGTCTCGGTAGTGAAAATTGATTCGGTCTTCATCCAGCAGTGATATCTATTTTTTAAATTAGTCCGGATCCTTTTTGGTAGGAATGATACTATGGGTTAATTCCCGTGGTACTGTTTACAGTCATTTGATCTGGTAGGATAATTCCAGTGAAAATCAGTCAAGATTTGGATTTCAGAGAGGAAAGGAGAATAAAGAAGTTTATCTACAGCACTGGTTTGCAGGAAAAATCTTCATTAAGTTTCCTGATCCAGTTCTGTTCTACCCATGGCTAATTCCGGTGACCGTTCAAATAACTCAGCCTGTTTCCAACTCTAATCTAAAATTTCTTCACTTCAGATTTGGCACCCCCTCCAAGAGTCCAGGCGGTGGTGTAGCGGGGGCCTCCTTCCAGGCTACTACAGGAACAGGCAGCGCTGGAACCTCATCAGCCAGTGTTGGAAGCTTTGTGTCCTCCAGTACTACTTACCGTGGCGGTGCTGGCTTCAGGGGCAGCACAACAGCCGGGAAACAGGAACCAAGCAGCACTTCCTTCACTGCTTTTGCTGGGTAAGCCTTAAGCAACTAACAAAATTAATATAGTTTGCTAACTCAGACGATGTGCCTCTCCAGACTTTTTTTTTCGATTTTCCTAATTTGGTGAATTATGCAGTCTAACTGTGTACTTTTATCAAAAATAAGCAGAGTGGTCATCCTTGGGTACTTTAAAATATTATTACAATTTAACAACGCAGTTTTGTGGACTTCGATACACAATGGCCTCCGACCTTCAAGTAATTATTGTTTAAAGCAGTTTCGTCTTGATTCTGAAGATCTCCTACCTACCTACACACACACACACACACACACACACACACACACACACACACACACACAAGCGCGCGCATTTCAGTGTCCTCTATAATATCAAATCATTACTGCAGGGAGAAAGGTACCGCTGGTCAATCGCAGGCAGGATCATTCCACTCCGGAACTATCACTGCCTCACGGCCGGGTAGTCATGGATCTGCCAGCCAAGGGTCTTCTTCCTTCACTCACTCATCTTCCAGCACTGTCGGAACAGGAACTAGAGGAACGGGGTTTAAGTCTGGAGCTCATTCCTCTGCAGGCGTTGGAACTGGCGGGGCTGGAGCGGCTGAATCTGGTGGTTCCATTTCCTTCAGTGCCTTTGCTGGGTAAGTAAAGGTTTAAGATACTACATGTTCTGATTCTTTGCTGAAAATAATGAAATCTCTAGGTTGTAATGAACTTAGATTACTGCATTGTTTTAAGTTCATATCAACAAACATGTTACGAGATCAAATAAGTGCAAAATGTAAGCACAACACTTAAAGTTCAGTCAATATATTAGACACAGTTTGTCTTTTCATATATATGTATCAGTTAAGCACCTCATTACAGTCTTATGTCCGTATATATTTCCTCTACATGTTACAGAGAAAAAGGAGCCACAGATCACTCCCAGGTCGGCTCTTTCCACTCAGGCACCATCACGGGCCCTGGATCCGGGAGTGGAGACTCATCAGTTATTTCGTACTCTTATTCTTCGGATTCTGGTGATGATGGCCAGTACACACCACGTGGAGATGATGGCCAATATAGGCCTCCTGGTGATGATGGTCAGTACAGACCTCCAGGTGATGATGGTCAGTACAGAGCTCCTGGTGATGATGGTCAGTATAGGCCTCCTGGTGATGATGGTCAGTACGGAGCTGGAGTGGGTGATGACGGTCAATACAGAGTTTACAGTGCATCAGAAGACGGTCAGTACAGACCTACAGGTGATGATGGTCAATACAAACCTCCAGGCGATGATGGTCAATACAGACTTCAAGGTGATGATGGCCAATACAGGGATCCCACTGGATCCCACAGTGGTCAGTATAAACCTTCCACCTCTGGCACCTTCACCTCTTCTGGAGGTCGACTAACTGGTACTGGTTTTGGAGCTAGACCTTCTACCACTAGGCAAGGAACTAGTACGTTCTCCTCCTCCGTTCATGGATCCAGACATAGTTCAGGAACCAAACCATCAGTCAGCAGTAGCCGCCTCTCCTCTTCATTGTCTGGTACACAACAAGGAGCTGGTACTGCTCCTGGTTCTCCTGGAGCTGCAGGACACAGCTCACAACCAAGTTTTGGTTTTGGTTCAACCATTCCTAGGCCAGGTTTTGGGGCACAAAGAACAGGCTTTGGCCCTAAAAAAACCGGTACTTCAAGCGTTCAGCTAACAGGTACAAAGACATCTCCAGGAACAACTTCAGGTAGACCTACCAGCCAGTTCACAAGCCAGAAGTTTACCTTCTCTGGCACTGGCTCTCATGGAGGTTCTCTTGGCACTGGTGCATCAGGGACCACTGGCACGGCAGGCACTCATGAGTCAGGCACAGGGATAGGCAGACCTGGAACTGGAACTTATACATCCACCTCAACCTCTCACAGAACTGCAAGTGGATTTAGTACTGGAACCACTGACACCAAAACACCGTCTACCGAAACAGGTACAGGGTTTTCTGCTGCAACAACTGGAAGCAGGTTTCCTACTGGAACAACAGGAACTGGATCCATTACAGGAATTGGAAGCAGGTTTTCTGCTGGAACAGCAGGAACTGGAAGCAGGTTTCCTACTGGAACAACAGGAACTGGATCCGTTACAGGAACTGGAAGCACGTTTCCTACTGGGACAAGTGGAACCGGATTTTCTGCTGGAACAACAGGCACTGGATCCACTACGGTAACGGGAAGCAAGTTTTCTACTGGGACAACTGGAACCGGATCAACTACTGGAACCGGAACCAGGCTTTCTAGTGTGTCAACTGCAGCAAAGCCCTCGTCCGCTGGTCAGTATTCCTATCAAAGCTCTGTGCGCAGGACCCATGGGACTGGTCATGGGTCTCTTGCTGGATCATCTACAGGAGCTGGAAGCAAGCTTCCTACTGGGACAACTGGAGCGGCATCAACTGTTGGGACAGGAAGCACGTTTTCTACTGGGACGACTGGAACCGGCACTGGTACTTCAAGCGTTCAACTAACAGGTACAAAGACATCTCCAGGAACAACTTCAGGTAGACCTACCAGCCAGTTCACAAGCCAGAAGTTTACCTTCTCTGGCACTGGCTCTCATGGAGGTTCTCTTGGCACTGGTGCATCAGGGACCACTGGCACGGCAGGTACTCATGAGTCAGGCACAGGGATAGGCAGACCTGGAACTGGAACTTATACATCCACCTCAACCTCTCACAGAACTGCAAGTGGATTTAGTACTGGAACCACTGACACCAAAACACCGTCTACCGAAACAGGTACAGGGTTTTCTGCTGCAACAACTGGAAGCAGGTTTCCTACTGGAACAACAGGAACTGGATCCATTACAGGAATTGGAAGCAGGTTTTCTGCTGGAACAACAGGAACTGGAAGCAGGTTTCCTACTGGAACAACAGGAACTGGATCCGTTACAGGAACTGGAAGCACGTTTCCTACTGGGACAAGTGGAACCGGATTTTCTGCTGGAACAACAGGCACTGGATCCACTACGGTAACGGGAAGCAAGTTTTCTACTGGGACAACTGGAACCGGATCAACTACTGGAACCGGAACCAGGCTTTCTAGTGTGTCAACTGCAGCAAAGCCCTCGTCCGCTGGTCAGTATTCCTATCAAAGCTCTGTGCGCAGGACCCATGGGACTGGTCATGGGTCTCTTGCTGGATCATCTACAGGAGCTGGAAGCAAGCTTCCTACTGGGACAACTGGAGCGGCATCAACTGTTGGGACAGGAAGCAAGTTTTCTACTGGGACTACTGGAACCGGCACTGGTACTTCAAGCGTTCAACTAACAGGTACAAAGACATCTCCAGGAACAACTTCAGGTAGACCTACCAGCCAGTTCACTAGCCAGTTCACCTTCTCTGGCACTGGCTCTCATGGGGGTTCTCTTGGCACTGGTGCATCAGGGACCACTGGCACGGCAGGCACTCATGAATCAGGCACAGGGATAGGCAGACCTGGAACTGGAACTTATACATCCACCTCAACCTCTCACAGAACTGCAAGTGGATTTAGTACTGGAACCACTGACACCAAAGCTCCGTCTACCGAAACAGATACCGGGTTTTCTGCTGCAACAACTGGAAGCAGGTTTCCTACTGGAACAACAGGAGCTGGATCCATTACAGGAACTGGAAGCAGGTTTTCTGCTGGAACAACAGGAACTGGATCCATTACAGGAACTGGAAGCAGGTTTTCTGCTGGAACAACAGGAACTGGATCCATTACAGGAACTGGAAGCAGGTTTCCTACTGGAACAACAGGAACTGGATCCATTACAGGAACTGGAAGCAGGTTTTCTGCTGGAACAGGACCTGGATCCATTACAGGAACTGGAAGCAGGTTTTCTGCTGGAACAACTGGAACCGGATTTTCTTCTGCAACAACAGGAACTGGACCTACTACAGTAATTGGAAGCAAATTTTCTACTGGGACAACTGGAACCGGAACCAGGCTTTCTAGTGTGTCAACTGGAGTTAAGCCCTCGACTCCAGGGTCTAGAGGTCAATATTCCTACCAAAGCTCAGTGCACAGGAAACATGGGACTGGTAGTGGATCCCTTGCTGGAACTGGATCTGGAACTCGGCTGAGTGTATCTGGCATTCGAACTCCGGACAGGCCATCTTCCACCACCCATGGAGCTTCATCCAGTGCCACCTTCGGAAGTGAGTTACATGGTACCAAATCACCACAGGCTGTAACTGGTAGCCATACATCTACTTTCCAAAGCTCCTCCCTTAGAGGATCAGATAGTGGAGTGTCATCGGGAACACTGGGAGCTAGGCCATCTGCTACCCATTCTGGAGGCCAGTCATCAGTTCATGGGACTGCAAGTGGTCAGTACAAGCCGTCTACCTCCCAGGCGGGCTTCACTGGTCCCCACCAAACTAGCTCCTTTAAATTCTCTTCAACCAGTCATAGCACTGGTATAGGTTCTGGAACTAGACCATTTTCCTCCTCTAGCCTTGGAACTGGAACTTCGTCCAGTATTCGTGGCTCAAGACCAGGCTCAGTATCCAAACCGGCAATAGGCAGTACACACTTTTCATCAGTATCAGAGAGGCAACAAGTAACTAGTTCGACAACCGACTCTGGAGCTGACAGCACAAAATTTGGTCCTGTAAAAATAGGTACTTCAAGCATTCAGCTAACAGGTACAAAGACATCTCCAGGAACAACTTCAGGTAGACCTACCAGCCAGTTCACAAGCCAGAAGTTTACCTTCTCTGGCACTGGCTCTCATGGAGGTTCTCTTGGCACTGGTGCATCAGGGACCACTGGCACGGCAGGCACTCATGAGTCAGGCACAGGGATAGGCAGACCTGGAACTGGAACTTATACATCCACCTCAACCTCTCACAGAACTGCAAGTGGATTTAGTACTGGAACCACTGACACCAAAACACCGTCTACCGAAACAGATACCGGGTTTTCTGCTGCAACAACTGGAAGCAGGTTTCCTACTGGAACAACAGGAACTGGATCCATTACAGGAACTGGAAGCAGGTTTTCTGCTGGAACAACAGGAACTGGATCCATTACAGGAACTGGAAGCAGGTTTTCTGCTGGAACAACAGGAACTGGATCCATTACGGGAACTGGAAGCAGGTTTCCTACTGGAACAACAGGAACTGTATCCATTACAGGAACTGGAAGCACGTTTCCTACTGGGACAAGTGGAACCGGGTTTTCTGCTGAAACAACAGGAACAGGATCCATTACAGGAACTGGAAGCAGGTTTCCTACTGGAACAACAGGAACTGGAAGCACGTTTCCTACAGGGACAAGTGGAACCGGATTTTCTGCTGGAACAACAGGAACTGGATCCACTACGGTAACTGGAAGCAAGTTTTCTACTGGGACAACTGGAACCGGATCAACTACTGGAACCGGAACCAGGCTTTCTAGTGTGTCAACTGCAGCAAAGCCCTCGTCTGCTGGTCAGTATTCCTATCAAAGCTCTGTACGCAGGACCCATGGGACTGGTCATGGGTCTCTTGCTGGATCATCTACAGGAGCTGGAAGCAAGCTTCCTACTGGGACAACTGGAGCTGCATCAACTGTTGGGACAGGAAGCAAGTTTTCTACTGGGACTACTGGAACCGGCACTGGTACTTCAAGCGTTCAGCTAACAGGTACAAAGACATCTCCAGGAACAACTTCAGGTAGACCTACCAGCCAGTTCACTAGCCAGAAGTTCACCTTCTCTGGCACTGGCTCTCACGGAGGTTCTCTTGGCACTGGTGCATCAGGGACCACTGGCACGGCAGGCACTCATGAGTCAGGCACAGGGATAGGCAGACCAGGAACTGGAACTTATACATCCACCTCAACCTCTCACAGAACTGCAAGTGGATTTAGTACTGGAACCACTGACACCAAAGCTCCGTCTACCGAAACAGATACCGGGTTTTCTGCTGCAACAACTGGAAGCAGGTTTCCTACTGGAACAACAGGAGCTGGATCCATTACAGGAACTGGAAGCAGGTTTTCTGCTGGAACAACAGGAACTGGATCCATTACAGGAACTGGAAGCAGATTTTCTGCTGGAACAACAGGAGCTGGATCCATTACAGGAACTGGAAGCAGATTTTCTGCTGGAACAGGACCTGGATCCATTACGGGAACTGGAAGCAGGTTTTCTGCTGGAACAACAGGAACTGGATCCATTACAGGAACTGGAAGCAGGTTATCTGCTGGAACAGGACCTGGATCCATTACAGGAACTGGAAGCAGGTTTTCTGCTGGAACAACAGGAACTGGATCCATTACAGGAACTGGAAGCACGTTTCCTACTGGGACAAGTGGAACCGGATTTTCTGCTGGAACAACAGGCACTGGATCCACTACGGTAACGGGAAGCAAGTTTTCTACTGGGACAACTGGAACCGGATCAACTACTGGAACCGGAACCAGGCTTTCTAGTGTGTCAACTGCAGCAAAGCCCTCGTCTGCTGGTCAGTATTCCTATCAAAGCTCTGTGCGCAGGACCCATGGGACTGGTCATGGGTCTCTTGCTGGATCATCTACAGGAGCTGGAAGCAAGCTTCCTACTGGGACAACTGGAGCTGCATCAACTGTTGGGACAGGAAGCAAGTTTTCTACTGGGACTAGTCATGGCGGTGCTGGTTCAGGATCGCTAGGTTCGACAACTGGTTTTGGCTCGGTTGGTTCTCTTACTGGAACTTTTGCTTCAGGTACAGTCTCAGGTTCTAGGGGAACACACCAAGGTTCAGCTGGTTCTGGTCATGCCTCAGATGGCCGTGGTACTACTTCAGGCACGTTCAGTTCTGGGGCCCACGGATCACCCACTACTTCAGGCTTTAGTGGTTCCCGAGTCCACGGTTCTGCTCACAGAGGATCTGTTGGCACCGGCTTTCAGTCTGCTGTCGGTTCCAACGTGATTAATGGCGCAGGTGAGGGAGGTTACTGGTGCAACCACTGAAGGGTCATTCATCAGACACAACAAAAACAAAACATAACCATCATACCACAGTAACACCAGTACATGTGTTAAATTCACAAGTTGGCCGCCCGAAACAGAAACTGGAAAACTCGTGGGAACAATCATCACATGACTTTAACTGGCATTTCATTAACAGACTTCCATATATAAACAATTAAAAAATAATAGGATGAACAACTCTGGACTTATTATCACAACCTTCTTATTAACACAAAAACGAACACATCACTTAACTAATAAGCAAGATAATGAACTAACAGACTTTAATAAAGAGAGGACATAATGTATGACTTACTCTATATAGTAAAACAAGACAAAATGCACAATTTTTTTCTACTTTGCTCATTCTTCTTAGCATGCCTGAGTTAATGGAACGGTGTTTTGAATATTTAAAGATTCTATAAACCTGCGTAAATTACGTAGTCTAGTAGTTCTACATTACCTTAAGAGTACGCATGCTCAGTTTTAAATAATACAATATATAACCCTTTTTTGTAATCGTTGTTGACAAGACTATGCAATATTACTTCTTACTACTGTCTAAAAGAAGCTAATTTGCATGAAATATATCAGTAATTATAGATTTTCTTAGCATGGAACACGTGCAGCACTAATAAATAACACTAGTTTCGACTTTCTGAAGGTCAGTAGGTTAAGATTAATTCCACAAATACATTAACCTTTCTGGAAACAACAGAGAAAACTAAAGTATATCATCTTAAGATACATACTAACATGAGAAAATAGAAAACACACATACACGCACACATGACTCTTCACTTCAACTGTTTGTATGTGTGCCATCCTCTCTGTTCATTTCTGCTTTAGTGTGTCCTGTGCTGTAAGAATCAGTTTTTGTCTTAACTTTCTGACTTACGTATACATTATTTAGCAATCAAATGATTTTTTTAAATTTAGTAATAAGACTTCATACAAATACGTCATTGCTCCATAGTGTACTGTCACTTTGTTGATATCAGTGTTGTGTCTTTGTTCAGTGTCCTTAATGCTCTTTCCTCCTCTTCTTTCCTCTTTCATCGTCTCTTATGTCCCTTTCCCACATCTTTCACCTTCACTCAATTCCTTCATGCACGCATCCTTCCGTGCCCGACGTCAATCCTTCCCTAATGTCTTATGCCTCGCACTCCTCATCCACCACTTTTCCCATTCCTCCCCTAAATATCTATCCTACTCCCGCTTCCACACATCTCCCATTCTTACTATTTCAAGCAATCTTCACAACAACTTTCCAGTTATAACACTTGCTCGCCATACCCTAACACTCGTAACTTTATTTCTAACACAAAACTCTTCACTTTCCATCCTTACGACTTCCAGACACATCTCATTCACAACGCCCTTCATGCACAAACACTCTGAATATACACAACTTGCCTCCTTTATTTCAATTGCTCCCATTCCCTTTAACATATCCTAAATGCCATGGCCCTCTCTCACCATCCCTTCCTCTACACACTCCCTTCCATTTCTCTCCCTCCTCTTTCCTTCAAAACATCCCAGTTTCTACGCCACTCTCCCCAACTGTCCCTCTCTTTCACCACATCGCATTCCAATTTCCAAACCCTTCCATCATCACCCCTCCGCTGTCAAGTAATGAACCCTTCTGCCGTCAGCACCATCTCTCGTTTCTCAACTCCCCCCAATATCTTCTTTCAGTCTCCACATCCCCCTCAGTCCAACTCCCAAGGCCCCAACCCCGACCAGAAGATGTAGATGGCTACTGCCCCGAAATAACCCCACGTCCTTGTGACCTACTTGGCAAAGCTAAGCCAAAACAATGCAAATCGAATGGTGACTGTGGAAAAGGGGAGAGATGCTGCTTCGACACCTGTGAGCACCACGGTCCCATCAAACACTTTGTCTGCAAGCCAGTCCTCCCTGATTCCCCGGGTTGGTGAAGAGAAGGATGGAACGATGGACGGACGAGCGGAAGGAGAGCTGTCTGAGGTGAAAACGAAGCAATATGTAAAAAAATAGTAAAAGATAAAAGATGTTGTGGAAAGACGGAGGGAAAAAGAGCTGAGAAACAGGACACAAAGAAATTTGGGCAGAAGACTGATGAAGCATGGCCAAGATAAGAAAGCTGTAAAGTCGATCAGACTAATATAGGAGTAGTGAAGAAGAGTTAGGAGAAATCATGCCTAAAAACTGTGAAGTAAACCCTCATTGTGGGCGCCCAGTGTGACGTGATGTTCAGCAACTTGGGATGACATAATAATCGTATGTGAAGTAACAGTGAGACGACATTTTTTTTTACAAGGCAAGAGAAGATATATATATTACAGTGACAGCATTATTAGAAAATCAAAAATTCATGCATAAATGAATAAACTTAAAAATCCAGTACTAGATGTTTATCATTTCAACCCACAGATTAACATAGGTAGACGAAGAGCACTGATGAGCTAGAATGTAAAACATCTCAGGAAACAATTAGACCTGATATACAAAATGAAAAGTACAGACATCAGCCACAGCTTCCTGTCATCTAATCTTACGCGTGACTGTAAGGAAGTCACAGCCAAGAATTCACACCAACGACCACCCGTTGCTCAGTATTAAGGTTTGAAGCTTTGTTAGACTGTATAAGGAACAATATGCAACGAGGCTGTTGCCGTACAGAAATGGAAATATTTCGATCTAACAACAACAGATCTTAGCTCAGTTTAATACCGTGGCTGCGGCTTCCAGTATTAGCTGACCTGTTGCTTCACAGAACAGTGTTTTTTTGAAAAATTCACGTGTCTTCATGTCCAACATATCTCAAATGAAGCCATGGCAAAAGAGCAGAAGGAACGATAGTGGCAGCTAATATAAAATTACAATTGTTTCCTTCAATAACAAACATATGATTGGATACAAACTGAGATAAAAGTCTACTGATATGGCTCACTTGGCGGAAAGTTAAAGAGATTACTTGTTCTTCAGGGTAGATGGAAGACACAGAGACGGATTTCTAAAGGCAGGCATAAAAGTAGAGTAATATAGGAAACATCAGTAAATACATAGGCACAAGTAAATGAAAAGGGTGGGGTATGGCAAGTCCTTGAAACAATACAGCATGTAATCAGAAGTGTAACTGACCACCACCACAACAGATTCCTCTGTATAGCCGTGAGTCATAGCGTCTGCTCGTCATCTACCCTTACACCTGACTGAAAGGATGTAGTAGTCAGGATTTCACAAATGCAGACATCTTTTGGTAGGTCAAAACTCTGCTATGACTGCTTGAGTAACTACGTCGTCGTGATAAAGTCTATTAAAGCTTCGAAACTGCACCTTAACACTGAATAACGGGTCTCTGTTGGGTGTAAAATTCTGGCTAAGTCTTCCCTCCAGCCAGGGATGGGAATAGAGGATGAGCACAGTGTACTAATGGAAATAAGAATTCAAGAGCATGGCATTAATATCTCGTTTTAGATCAAGACTTGGAGGGAAATACAAACTTTCCTCTCTTGTTTCACACGAACAGTGACTGCAACAAGTGTTTTGAGAGAATCGTTACATGCTTACGCCAGTGCAAAAAGGTCTTTATAGAGGTTTCTACCTCCTTCCTTCGTTCTTTTTTAGATTAGTCCTGTTGTTTGATACGCAATAAAATGCTAAAGTAGCAATTTTTCTTTTTATCATAGAACCATAATCGGGAATGAGATAATAAGAAACAACTAATTTCAGTGTCTTCTACCGTCTCTTCCATACTAATCTGATCTACTGTACATTTTACAAGTTAATATTCACCTATGTTTTAAGTATATTTTATGGCAAAATAATGTGCAATAATAACACACTGAAGAAAATTTACGTACGATATTGAGAAGTAGCTTGGTAGCGGAAATGGTGTAAAGGACCAAGGTAAAGATTATGAAAAGATTGGCCTGAGCATCGCAGGATCAGACGCCCAATACCTGTAATCTGAAATGGAAGTGCTCCGTCCAGAGGGTCTACTGTGGTGATACTCTACACCGATCAACAAAGAGAGAGAGAGAGAGAGAGAGAGAGAGTGTGTGTGTGTGTATGTGTGTGTGTGTGTGTATGTGTGTGTGTGTGTGTATGTGTGTGTGTGTGTGTGTGTGTGTGTGTGTGTGTGTGTGTGTGTGTGTGTGTGTGTGTGTGTGTGTGTGTGTGTGTGTGTGTGTGTGAATTAGATGAAAGTTTGGCTATTTGTGAGTATGGATGTATGGACTGTATGTGCAGTAGGAAGACCTATGTACTATTATGTATTTTGGTCTATATATGTATGCACAGGATTATCACTAACTGTTTTCTACTCTCCTGCTATCGATGGGCAGCTCTGCTAACTCTAATATACACTTTTAGTCTGTTTTCCTGATCTACGAGCCCTGAATGACAACTATTCATAGAACCGAAAGACTCCTTTCTCTGTTGCTGAAGCTGTCGTCTTTCCTAGCCCACTTACTTATACAGGTAAAGACGTGGCATACTATGGGAGGGGAATGTGAAAAAAAAAAAGGACCCAGAAATGTATTACCTCCAGTGGTAGTATATACAGTAGGAGTGGCAGTCTGCAGAAACCCCATAGGTTACTGCACCATAGGTTATCAAGAACTCGACAGCGTTTGAAAATGTGAGAAAACCGGGGAGACTGTGTGTGTGTGTGTGTGTGTGTGTGTGTGTGTGTGTGTGTGTGTGTGTGTGTGTGTGTTTTATGCGAGGAAGAAGGAACCAAAGGCCATGAGCCCGCAGTAACAGTTCCCTCCAAGAGAAAAACAAAATACAATAGAGAGCCAAATTCAAGATCCGATCATTTTGAGATGCCTGGACACACTACGTTTGAAAGACTGGAGATCATAGGCAGCAGGAAATACAGACAGAGGGAGACAGTTCCAGAGCTGACCTGTTGCATAAATGAAAGACTGGGAGTAACGGTTAACCCTTGCATTAGAGAGTTGGACAGAAAAGGGATGAGAGTTTGCTGCCAGACGGGTGCTACGCGCCCGTCGTAGTGGTGGAGGAATGCAAGCAGACAGTTCAGAGGAGCAGTGACCATTAAAGTAGCGATAGAAAAGAGATAAAGATGCAACAGTGCGGCGAAGAGACAGAGGTTGAAGGGAGTCAGTAAGAGGAGGAGAGTTAATGAGACGAAAAGCCTTTGACTCCACCCTATTGAGAAGAGCTGTATGTGGGGAGCCTCCCCACACATGAGAGTTGTACTCCACACAGGGGCGGATAAAACCCCTGTATAGAGTCAACAATTGTGCAGGGGTAAAGAAAGAGCGGAGTCGGCTTAGCACACCCAATCTCTTGGAAGCAGATTTTACAAGAGATGTGATATGATCTTTCCAAGATAAGTCACGAGTAAATGAAACCCCAAGCATGTTCAAGGATGATGCAGGATTAAGCTGAATATTATTAAACATTAGTGGGTATACCTGTGGAAGATTTTGTCGGGTTGATAGGTGTAAGAACTGAGTCTTAGATGCATTAAAGACAACCATATTATTTTTACCCCAGTCAGAGATATGAGCCAAGTCAGACATTAGGTGTGCCATAGCCTCATCCCTTGTTTCTTGAAGTAACTGTTGAGATGGGCGTTGCGGGAACCGAATGGAAAGGTGAAGGGTGGAGTCATCAGCGTATGAGTGGATAGGGTTAGATGTACAGCTTAGAAGATCATTGATGAATAAATGGAAGAGAGTTGGTGATAGGACAGAGCCCTGAGGAACACCACTGTTGATAGATCTAGGAGAAGAACGATGGCCATCTACAACAGCGGCTATAGAACGACCAGAAAGGAAGCTAGCGATGAAGGCACAGATAGAAGGATAGAAACCGTAGGAGGGCAGTTTGGAAATTAAAGATTTATGCCAGACTCGATCGAAAGCCTTTGAGATGTCAAGTGCAATGGCAAAGCTTTCGCCAAAGTCCCGAAAAGAGGATGACCAGGAGTCTGAAAGGTAGGTGAGAAGATCGCCAGTGGAGCGTCCCTGACGGAACCCATACTGACGATCGGAAAGAAGGTTGTGATAGGAAAGATGCCTTAAAATTTTTCTATTAAGAATTGACTCGAAAACTTTTGAAATACAGGACGTTAAAGCAATTGGACGATAGTTGGAGGGTTGGGAGTGGTCACCCTTCTTTGGGACTGGCTGAATGAGAGCAAACTTCCAGCAAGAAGGAAAGGTACAAGTTGACAGACAAAGGCGAAATAGTTTGCCTAGGCAGGGTGTAAGCACAGAAGCACAGTTCTGAGAACAACAGGAGGGACCCCATCAGGCCCATATGCCTTGTTAGTACTGAGGCCAGTGATGGCAGAAAATACATCAACTGAAGAAATTTTAATGTCAGCCATGAGGAAGTCAGAGGGGGGAAGTGATGGAGGAATAGCACCGGAATCGTCTAAGGTGGAATTGGAGGAGAAAGTCTGTGCGAAGAGATCTGCTTTATCAGTAGAAGAAATAGCTACAGAACCATCAGAGTAGAAAAGAGGAGGGAAGGATGATGAGGTAAAGTTGTTAGAAAGATTTTTGGCAAGGTGCCAGAAGGAGCGGGAAGAATTCGAGTTGGAGAGTCGAGAGCATTTAGTATGGATGAAATTATTTTTAGTAGAGCGAAGAACAGACTTAGCACGATTCCGGGCAGAAACGTAAAGATTATGTGATTCAGGGGTGGGTTGGCTCCGGTACCTTTTGTAGGCCTTCTCTTTGTTGCGGACAGCATTAGAACAAGCGTGATTCAACCAAGGCTTTCTTGCATTAGTCAAAGGATATGAGAAAGGAATGTATGCTTCCATGCCCGAGACAATAACCTCCGTAATGCGCAAGGCACACTCAGATGGCTCACGGCCATGGAGGCAATAATCATTCCAGGGAAAATCAAAGAAGTACTGCCTGAGGGCCTCCCAGTCCGCGGCTCCAAAATGCCATAGACGACGTTTCCCTGGAGGGTCCACAGGCCGTACCGAAGTGATAGGACAGGTTAAGGTAATAAGGTTGTGATCGGAGGAGCCCAACGGAGAGAAAAGATTAACAGAGTAAGCAGAAGGATTAGTTGTTAGGAAGAGGTCAAGTATGTTGGAGCTCTCTCCAAGGCGGTCAGGGATACGGGTAGGGTGCTGTACAAGCTGCTCTAGGTCATTAAGGATAGAAAAGATGTAGGCTTGTTCACCAGGTGGATCGGTGAAAGGAGAGGAGAGCCAAAGGTGGTGGTGAACATTGAAATCTCCAAGAATGGAGATTTCAGAGAAAGGAGAAATGGACAGAATGTGTTCCATTGTAGAAGTAAGATAGTCGAAGAATTTTTGATAGTCAGTAGAATTAGGGGATAAGTAAACAGCACAGATATATTTAGTCAGAGAATGACAGGAAAGCCGAAGCCAGAGTGTAGAGAATTCAGAAGAATCAAGTTCAGGAACACGAGAGCAAGATAAGTCGTTGCGTATGTATACGCAACAGCCACCTTTGACTTTGAAATGAGTATAGAGAAAGTAGGAGGATACAGAAAAGGGTTTGCTGTCAGTTGCCTCAGACAGCTGAGTCTCCGTTAGAAAAAGAAGGTGAGGTTTAGAGAAGGAGAGGTGGTGCTCAACAGAGCGAAAGTTAGATGAAAGGCCGCGAATGTTGCAGAAATGAAGAAGAAGAGAGTCAGACAGTGGTTCCAGGCACCTCGAGTCATCACCGGGAGAGGGGCAGATGGCGGGGGCATTTATGGTCCCCCCCCCTGGGGACTCCGAGGCTGGGTGAATTGACACCATTTTTGGTGAATTTTGAATAGGAAGTGTAGTGTGTACTGTGCATGTAGTTTGGTGAAGATAGTTAGAGAAATTTGTACTGGAGAGCATGCTGGCCTACTCTCTGTGTAACTGAGACACTGAAAAAGTTCAGCAAAGGGGGATGGTCAGGAACTAGTCCTGAGGGCTGATGAAACGGGAGCTCCAGCACTCCCTGTCATCAGCTTTCCATCCACCTCGGGAGTACTACCCTGCTCGACTGGTGCTACAGTCGTGTGTACGTGTGTGTGTATATATATATATATATATATATATATATATATATATATATATATATATATATATATATATATATATATATATATATATATATATATAGAGGCCAATCTCTGAAGATGAACACGGTATAGCGTGAGCAGCATAACTAAAACTTAAGCCTGAAGGCCAAGGTCACATACAATTGTCCGAATGGTGAAGGAGTACACAGAGGAATGAAGAATGAATTTAAATTCAGCAGCTAGAAAGGCAACAGATTACGCTGATGCATAAACGGCAAGATTATACGTGAGACTTGTCAGTAATATCACATACAATAACCTAAAGGGCAGTATTTGTTGTCACTCTATGCAATATAGATTGTGGGATTATTACCTTAACCTGAGTTAGTCCATGGAGGTCCTTACATTCAACTAAATGATGCTCCGTGATTTAATCTCTGGCCACATGGCCCACTTTTTTCGCTAGAACCTGTACTCTGACCCTTATTATCGACCAAAGGTTCCCTGTGGTGTTGATGGAGTACTGAAGATGTGGATGACTTAGAGGATGACAAAAAGGAAGATGGCAAAGTGGCTGAGGATGGACGAGGTAGTCGAGGATTACGAGAAGCGTACGATGATAACCATGAAGAAAGAATTATGGTGGAAGAGAGATGGCATTTCCGTTAAAAATTAGGAGGCTAGAGCTTGCTGAGGAGTCCCTAGGGTTTGTAACATTTATTTGTTGGAAGGTGACCAGCTAAGTCAGTCGGTATACCTGACCGTGTGTTTCTGCTGCAGCGATGGTTGATGTAGGTACAGTATATGCAAGTTTCTCTGCGCTGGCTTTAAAAGGTTATTATTATGCAATATGAGCGCCCTACTGTACATGTCCCCACGCATGTTTCTCGGGTTCTCTAGCTCGCAAGTATAAAATTTCAATAAGTTACCAGAAATTCACGAACTTTTCATGGCTTTTTTTTCTGACTCGTGGGAATGGAGGGGTGATAATTTTTGAAACAGGTAGAAACCTACTCAGTCTTCGATGTCTGCCCCTCGCTGGGATCGAACCCAGATATAGCTGCTTTCATCCAAGAAAATAAGAATCAAAGGCAGGAAACCTAAAGACTCTGTCACGAAGTTAAAAATAAGACATCCATTGTGAAGATTAGTTCATGTTGAGATGCCTGGACACACTGAGCTTAAGAGACTGTGGGTCACAGACAGATGGAAAAACAAAATGAAGAAGACAGTTCCAAATGAAACTGGTTGTGTACACTTGGTATAATAAGCATCGGGAGAGGGAGAGGGGATTTTCAGACTGAGCAATCCTACTTGTCGCAAGGAATGGTGGGCGTGCCTGAGACATTTCCTTCCTACAGTCGCGGCGCACGACTCTGAGGTTGTCATTACCGTACCCTGGCAACTACCATTCAAAAGTGCGTCCGATTTCGTATCATATTATACACGAATCATATTATTATGCACGAATATATTATACATGAATATTATTATACACGAATCACATGCGTCTCATTTTATACACGAAATCAGACGCACTTTTTGAATGGTAGGTTGCCAGGGCACGATAATAACAACCTCAGAGTCGCGCGCCGCGACTACAGTACGGAAGGCCAAAAGTAGCTCTTATCAGAAACATATTATTTTGTTACTGAATAAAAGGGCAAGAGTAACGCTATATAATTCTTTAACTAAACAATATGCAATTTGGAAGGTCTAATGCACATCCTGGACTACAGTGACCATGACAAGGGATGAACTGCTATATAGTTATACGATAAATGACGGAGGGACTAAATCGAAACTCCATGTGTATATTAATTTACAACCACTTATTATTATATTGTGTGTGTGTGTGTGTGTGTGTGTGTGTGTGTGTGTGTGTGTGTGTGTGTGTGTTAGAACAATAAGTTAAAGGTCAAAGTCAGAGACCTAGGTTAGAGGCTAACGTATTAAAATCAACTTCAGCAGTTTTTATTCCATTTAGATCACACATGCGGGATGGTTCAAAGGTAAGATAAGAATGAAACGACTCAGTTTTGTGAACCATCAGTCAAAGGCCAAGGCCGCTGAGCAAGATCAGTTCGACTCATTGGGTGGGGGGTAGGGGGAGTGTTAACAAAATATCTCAAACAATTTTCATCTGCTTTGTATAAACTTATTGGATTAGGTGAGGCTTACACAAGAGACTGACTCTTTAACGATGGGTCAAATGTCATGGTCACATAGTAAAGTCAACTTAAAAGATTGTATCCGATTCATTCTAAGATTTTTGGAAGATTTCGGGTTAAAACAAGAATAAAGGGATGCAATTTTGAAAACAACAGGTAAAATAATTAAGGTGGGAAAAAGAGGTAAGGTCAAGGTCACTGGGCAAAGTCAACTCGATCATTTTTTTAAACCAAATTTCGTGGAAGAGTTAAGAGTTAGGCAAGCATGAATAGGAGTAAAATATTTGGCCTAAGAGCAGTTGGCGGCCGCTGGTGTTGCACTGTCTGGATACTCCCTCTTGTATTCTTACCGCTATTACAAATGCTCTTTGAGATATGATACACTGACAGTCTTCTATATCATTTGCCGTAGACACATACAAAGCTTTTTCGAAACATCGAATGAGTTCCACAGCTTAACATGCCGTCCATATGAAGCAAAGCTTTACCACAGGGACAATAAATTCGAAAAGTCTTGTATAGAGTTTATCAATGGTTTAAGTGCCTGTGCGTCAATGAACCGATCAGAGTTCAGCTTTGGCACAACCCTTACAGCTAGTTATGTCTCTTTACAATAATATTTTCTGGCTATTGGACTAAATTTTAGCAGAATATCGTCTGGCGTTAGTTGAGATGGAGTATTATAGTTTTTCTGGGCATGAGTATGTCACGAATCAATTCGCGACATTTCCCTTTTGTGAGAAGCCACGAACTATTAGTGGAAAACTCACTGCGTATCGCTCAGCTAACCGTTTCTCCCTCCATTTCGGGGTACACTTTTCAAAACATTCGTCACTGTTTTCAAAAGTGACCGATTTAATGCACGTCACTAAGTGCTGTGCTGAGCGATACTATTGTTTTTTATTGTTCGCCTCTGCTTCCCTCAACCGTTAGCCACGCCTTCTTCCGGTGGCCTGTGCGTCCTGCTTATCCATTATTTGAATTCAGTCCAATTGTTGTTGCGACGGAGAGAGGTCCTGTGCCAGCAGTGTGAGGTCAGCTAGTACCCAAACTCCACAGTTCTTCAGTACTTCCATCCTAGTTCAGCTTGGGTGATACACAGCATTCATTGACTAGTATTTCCTTTTTGTATTTTGTAGTCATAAGAGTTTAGTTAAGGTGTTTTTTCCTAGGCGTAAGTATTTAGCTTTTGTGTGAGTGAGTGAGTGCGTCTCATTTAATTTGATTTGAATTGTAACGTTAAATTTATTTTTTGTGATTAATAAATTTAACAGTTCTTTTCCTTGAGCTCAGTGTAAAGTAAAATCTTGTTTCATTTCTCCATAATTAAGCTTATTTTCCATATAGCTCCTAGCTTGCATAAACGTTGCTTTCATAACTGGTACTTAGACCAGTCTTGTTGTATTAACTTAAAATCCGTTGTGCCAGGAGTTAATGCATCAGCAAGAACCTGATGTTATTATTATTAGTATTAGTTATTTATTGTCAGGGGTGAAGTAACTTTCTCCAGAGGCTAACAGTACAGTAATTCAGCAATTGTGAGTAATTAGTCTCTGCTGTGTACTGTTGAGAAAGTTTATAAATTCTCGATCTTAGAGAATCGTAACAAGTCAGCGTAAAGTAATCATTGCTTGATGTAGCAAGACAATCATTGTCTCTGCTCTTCAATATTATTGAATATTATTATCAATCAAATAATATTTAACCATATATTTTTAAAAACTCCGCGATATGATAAAAACCCCGTGACAATTGGCGACCTCGCCAGGATATTAACTCCTAGCTCTAAAGCTATTCACGAGATAGTGCTCACTCATTCATATTTAGGTATTTATAATTAAAGTTTATAGGCACAAGTTTACTGGTGTTTACCGTTAATTTAGCAAGTGAGTTTTTGCTTTATTAATCAATAGAGTACTTAACTCTAGTTTATTTTTGGTAACGCCAGACGATTTTATTCGCTCCTGGGAAGTCGGCGTACCCATTGTGTTTATTATTGAGTCTTCCCAGTCATTTGCATTTTTGATTTATTTTTGCCAGTTAACTAGATAAGACTGGTCACCACTAGCTTGTGTCTGTACTCTTTACTTGTGTTTATTAGTATTCGTCGCTAAGCAGTCAGTACTCAATTTCGGTTTTGCTTAATAAATTAGCGCCATGGCTACTACTGTATTTTTACAGGAAGCCAAAGATATGGGTCTTTCGGACCCAACCGAAATTAAAGAGTATATACTCTCACGGCATAATCAGGAACAGCAGCGCGAGAATGATGCCCGTGAAGAGCGTAAGATTCAGCGCGAATACGAGCGAGAACAGCGTGAGGAACGTGAAAGAGAGCGTGAGAAAGAGCGCGAATACGAGCGTGAACGACATGAACGAGAGCGACAACAGCGCGAACACGATCAAAAACAACGCGAACTCGAGCTAGTACAAGAGCGAGAACAGCGCGAATACGAGCGTGAACAACGCGAGAGAGAACGAGAGCACGAACGTGCCGAGCGAGAAGCACGTGAAAAACATGAATATGAAATGATGAAGCTCAAGCGAGATTCCTTGGCTTCAGACACGTCTGGTGCAGTTGGTCCAAGCTCCACGAGCGTTCTCCCTGCACATGTCCTGGCGACCCCACGCATCAAGCTTCCTTCATACAAGGAAAGCGAGCGAATCGAGCCGTACATAGCTCGTTTTGAGGACATGGCAGACTTATATCAACTGGATGAGGCAGCTAAGCGGCTTCAGTTTCTTAGCCTATTTGAGGGCCCTGCCCTCGATATTCTCCACAGAATTCGTGGAGACAATCTCACATATGAGATGATGAAAGCTGCACTCATTAAGGCGTATGGTCTCACAGTAGACGACGCCAAAGTTCAGTTCATGCGAGCTCGTCTCCAAGACAAGGAGACAGCTGTTCAGTTCCTTGATCGTCTCACAGCTTACTTAAATGAGTGGATGGAGAAAGATGAAACTCCTTCCACACGTGAGGGGATAATTGACCTTATGCTGCGTACACAGCTAGAGAGGTCGTGGCCTGCTGAGCTCATAGCACAGCTTAAGATCTGCCAGGTGAAAGATGCCAGCCAAATGGCAGAGAAGGCTGACGCATTCTTTACTGCATACGGGTATCAAGCTCGTAAGCAAAACACCTGGAGCAGAAAAGATACTGCCAAGTCTGGGAAGCCGTCTCAGACTGAACCCCAGCAAACAAGGCCATTCTCAGAGTAATGGCCAAGGTCCAAAACTGCAGTGGAAGGACCAGGGGCAAAACACTCAGAAATCTGAGTGGAAGAGGTACAAGTACCCTAACCAGCAGCAGTATCAGCCACGCAACCGACCGTCGGGACAAACTTTTTCACCACCAGCTCAAAAGAGGCAGGAAGCGAATGCAGCCTTCATTCCTCAGCAGCAGCATGGTGGTCACGTCCCTACCAGTATGGGTACTTCCCCACAGTTCAATAGTCCCACAGTGACAGTGAACCCCCCTCCACAGATGGCCAATGTTCCATCTTCTCCTCAAGGCACAATGTTTGCCACATCAGTTCAGCAGCCTCATGAGTGGCTAGCTGCTTCCTCCACAGGCCCTCCCACAGGTGACAGTACCTTCTTTGTTCAGCCAGGGTTTGTGGGAGGCATTCCTGTGAAGGTCCTGAGAGACAATGGTTCCTCAGGTTGCTCTGTTAAGCAGAGTTTAGTTCGGCCTGAGCAGTATACAGGTCGACAGATCCAAGTTAGACTTATTGATGGATCAGTGAGATTGTTCCCTGAGGCACGTATCCAGGTGGCATCTCCATTTTATACTGGTACGACACTAGCAGTTGTCATGCCAGAGCCTCTATTTGACTTTATAGTAGGCAATATTAATGGAGTCAAGGATAGTTGCTCCGATGACGCTACTCAGACTTCGGCTGCTGCGGTAACACGAGCCATGGCTGAGGCTCCAGATTGTGTCACCCCAGTGATCATTGAATCGCCGCAAGATCTGATGTGTAGTCAACTTGTTGTGCAAGAACAACATTCTGACCCGACACTTGCTACCGTGCGGAACAAACAAAAGGGTCGAGTGATAAAGTATTCACGGGGAGGTCGAGCCAAGTTCCTTCATAAACAAGGACGGCTCTACCGTGAGTCACGAACACCCGAAGGCGAGGTTCGACTGCAGTTTGTCGTTCCTGCCAAGTACCGCCTAGCAGTGTTACAATGGGGTCATTGTTCAGCCTCAGGAGGTCACATGGGCAAAAGGAAGACCCAGGGCCGTATCCGAGCTGACTTTTTCTGGCCAGGGATGGGACGGGACATAGATAGTTTTGTCCGTTTCTGCAGTGTGTGCCAAAGTATCACCACTAGTCAGGGACATGTCCTTCCTGTGCCGTTCATAACCACACCTGTAATCTCTGAGTCAGTTGAGAGACAGGGTAATGGTGAAGTGGGTGCAGACCTGACGTCTCACCCCTTTGGCCCCACAGGACACATTATGTCCAGGGCCTGTACATACATATTATGTACCATAAGTTAAGGGGGAAGTTGAGAGGCGACTTGAGGCTATGGAAGACCCAAGTTTGCATAAGGATTCTCAGCTTCCCGGTACTAATAGAAGTACTGTAGGTTAAGGGGGAAGTTGAGAGGCGACTTGAGGCTATGGAAGACCCAAGTTTGCACAAGGATTCTCAGCTCCCCGATACTAATAGAAGTACTGTAGGTTAAGGGGGAAGTTCGAGAGAGAACTCCGCAGTGGCGACTTGAGGCTATGGAAGACCCAAGTTTGCATAAGGATTCTCAGCTTCCCGGTACTAATAGAAGTACTGTAGGTTAAGGGGGAAGTTGAGAGGCGACTTGAGGCTATGGAAGACCCAAGTTTGCACAAGGATTCTCAGCTCCCCGATACTAATAGAAGTACTGTAGGTTAAGGGGGAAGTGAGAACTCTGCAGAGGCGACTTGAGGCTATGGAAGACCCAAGTTTGCACAAGGATTCTCAGCTTCCCGATACTAATATAAGTATTGTAGGTTAAGGGGGAAGTGAGAACTCTGCAGAGGCGACTTGAGGCTATGGAAGACCCAAGTTTGCACAAGGATTCTCAGCTTCCCAATATTAATATAAGTACTGTAGGTTAAGGCACAGGTTGAGGACCCGTGTGCGGTTCGAGGCTATGGAAGACCCGAGTTTGCACAAGGATTCTCAACTTGCCGACACTAATCGTGTGCTAAAATTAATGGCGACCTCGACTGTACGAAGCTTAGGCTGTCACTTGTATTTTTCAGCTAGAGCGTACTTTTCGCAGCATGTACTGATTGCTAGGTAGAGAGAGTAATTGTAACATGATAAAATTTTGTCTCATTGACACTTTTGATGCTCCACCTCAATTGGTTTTACAGGTTCAGCAATGGGTGTAGCAGTTTTGCTGTGTGGACCAGCTGATCGTCTGCTGCACGCTGCCGCCTCTTCTCCTCTGCCTTCGTCGTCGCCATATTATTATTTACTGTGTCATTTTACACGTAGGTACAGTTACACTACAACTGTCACACCTACACTGTGTATTACATACATCACACTACACAACAATTAGTTGTCAGTGTAAATGTAGCGACTTTTCGCTCAGTTTGACTAGAGTACAGGATTTTCACCGTCGTCACGGAGTTTTTCCCTCAAGCTTGCTTCTATTAACGTAAATACGAGGTTTTTTCGCTCACTGGCGACTGCGACTTTCTCCTGTAGCAGGATAGCACACACACCACAGTGTGAATCTTGTGTGAATGACTTAGGATGTGTACATATATATATATATATCCACAAATTTTTTCCCATAAGGAAAAAATTTAACTTTGTAAGGGCGTAATGTCACGAATCAATTCGCGACATTTCCATTTGTGAGAAGCCACGAACTATTAGTGGAAAACTCACTGCGTATCGCTCAGCTAACCGTTTCTCCCTCCATTTCGGGGTACACTTTTCAAAACATTCGTCACTGTTTTCAAAAGTGACCGATTTAATGCACGTCACTAAGTGCTGTGCTGAGCGATACTATTGTTTTTTATTGTTCGCCTCTGCTTCCCTCAACCGTTAGCCACGCCTTCTTCCGGTGGCCTGTGCGTCCTGCTTATACATTATTTGAATTCAGTCCAATTGTTGTTGCGACGGAGAGAGGTCCTGTGCCAGCAGTGTGAGGTCAGCTAGTACCCAAACTCCACAGTTCTTCAGTACTTCCATCCTAGTTCAGCTTGGGTGATACGCAGCATTCATTGACTAGTATTTCCTTTTTGTATTTTGTAGTCATAAGAGTTTAGTTAAGGTGTTTTTTCCTAGGCGTAAGTATTTAGCTTTTGTGTGAGTGAGTGAGTGCGTCTCATTTAATTTGATTTGAATTGTAACGTTAAATTTATTTTTTGTGATTAATAAATTTAACAGTTCTTTTCCTTGAGCTCAGTGTAAAGTAAAATCTTGTTTCATTTCTCCATAATTAAGCTTATTTTCCATATAGCTCCTAGCTTGCATAAACGTTGCTTTCATAACTGGTACTTAGACCAGTCTTGTTGTATTAACTTAAAATCCGTTGTGCCAGGAGTTAATGCATCAGCAAGAACCTGATGTTATTATTATTAGTATTAGTTATTTATTGTCAGGGGTGAAGTAACTTTCTCCAGAGGCTAACAGTACAGTAATTCAGCAATTGTGAGTAATTAGTCTCTGCTGTGTACTGTTGAGAAAGTTTATAAATTCTCGATCTTAGAGAATCGTAACAAGTCAGCGTAAAGTAATTGTTGCTTGATGTAGCAAGACAATCATTGTCTCTGCTCTTCAATATTATTGAATATTATTATCAATCAAATAATATTTAACCATATATTTTTAAAAACTCCGCGATATGATAAAAACCCCGTGACAGAGTACTAACGCTTTCAGGGTGCTATGACTCACTCTCAACTGAATAAAATTGCTCGGCGGTAGCCTGGATAAGGGAACAAGACGCAATCACGAGAGGTTTAGTAGCAATAGCCCTAGTAATTCCATTTTCAGTATTTACAGTCATTATGGAAGGCGTCATACAACATCACAGTACCAACGTGCTGCAACACTGCTCAAAACATGTGCTCGACAAAGAGAAGTGAGGTACAGTGATCCCATCAAGGTCATACTGAGGTGGGAATCGAACATACTCTGACGCACCCTGTCCGATCGTGTAGGCCGGGATAAAAGCTGGGATAAGTTTTTGTTTACCAGATTCTAAACAATCAGTTTCTCGCTATGGCTTGCAAGATATTTGAAACTGGGAAACGGAATACTCAGAACGTGACCCAATAAGTGTTCTTGTTCAAGCGTTTCCTGCAACCTACCTAATCAGACACTTTGCGTCTTAAATTGTCTGATTCCAGTCTCAGTGTGACGACGTAACTAATATTACATTAATATTACAACAGCAACTCAAGGCCTTGTTTTAGCATGCTGAACGCCTAGCCCCGGGTTCACAAACAAATTTTCAATCAGCTGCATCAAGTAACAATCACTTGTTTTTAGCAAGAAAGTCAGGAAATTTGTTGAATCATCCCATGTCTCCTGTTTCCGGAAAAACTAAACTTGGATACAAGGAAAATCATTTTTTTTTTTTTTTTTATAAAGGAAAGTGTAATAACTTGTCTCCCTGCAAATCAAAATGTGAGTTACGAGAGGGAGTTGATCATATGCTTGTCTGAGAATCTGGCCTCTAGATCACGTGTGGTAGCATTAGACACTAAGAGCCAGGAATAACTCATGGCGCATTATCAAATTCTTCGTTCTTGGTGTCATTTTGTTTCGCACACAAGTTGTAAAGATGGTTATTTTACCAAGTGTAAACTATTGTCTGCGACATAACTTCATCTAATATTCCACCACTCATATTCTCACTGCACTCTGCTGGTTACACTGTTTAAGGTGAGCGAAGTTATAAATTCCTCTACCCATAAGGCACTCTCTTTGACGATGACGTGTCGCAGAGGAAAGTGACAGACATGCCTGAATATGAAGGTGTGGCGAAATATTAGAAGTTACATCCTTGACTGCACACGTAGGCGTAGGGGTGGAGTGCAGGTGATGAAACCGGGCGAGTGTGGGCAACTTGAGAGAGGAAAGGTGTGTGTGTGTGTGTGTGTGTGTGTGTGTGTGTGTGTGTGTGTGTGTGTGTGTGTGTGTGTGTGTGTGTGTGTGTGTGTGAGAGAGAGAGAGAGAGAGAGGGCGGGGGTGAAAAGAAATGTAAAGCAAATGAAAATTAACAGAAAAGGAGAGAGAGAGAGAGAGAGAGAGAGAATGCATGAAAGGTAAAAACGTGTGGGTTAACAGTGGTGAGTGGGTATGAGTAAGGATAGGAGATAAGTGTGTGTCAGTAAGAAGGAGAGGCGAGTTCGTGTAAAAGGATGGGGAGTGAAAATGTGTACGAGTTAAAGAGAAATAGATGAATGTTAATGAGGATGAAGGATAAGTACGTGAATGAAGAGGAGTTAGTGAATGATGAGGCTCGAGTGAGTATGACTGAGTGAGCAGGAGGAATGAGGTGTGAGGTCTGGTGAGTGCGTGTGTGGGACAGTGGAAACGAAAAGGAAGGCAGACGGGTAGGCAGGAAAACAAGTCACTAGGGCACTGGGTAAGGTGAGAAACGTGACAAGAGAGGGAGAAGTGGAGGGACAGAGACAGGGGGAGGGAGAGGGGCGAGGAGGGAAGGAAGGGGTGAAGATAAACGAAGAAGGAAAGATGAAGGAAGAGAGAGGAGAGAGGGAATGTGATGAGAGAGAAGCAAAGTGTGGAGGAGGCAGGGAAGTGGGGAGGTAAGGAAACACGAAGGAAGATAAGGTAATCTGTAAGCAAGCAGTCAAGAAGGAAATGGAACACCAAAAGAGGGTAAGGATCCAGACTTACCGAAGTGGGGGTAGGAGAGGGGGTTTAGTGAGGGAAACCTGGGGGAGTTCCCGGGAGGGGGCAAGGCGTCACCGAGAAAGATAACTGGAAAAACAATTGGAAGGCGGAACCCTAAAAGGGGGAGGTGGCTTGTTACACAAGCTATATAAGGCGGATGTCAAGTGGCCCTGATGTCAGTCTGCCCCCAGTGCCTTGAGGGGATAGACGTTGCTGTTGATACATCTTAGTTTACATCCTGACAAAAGTGAGTTTATATTTACCTTTGTCTTGCAGTACACAGAGCAGTGTTAGAAAAATAATGGAATATGAAATTTAACCGGGTGAGTCTATCATCGGCTGACATTCATCAGTGCATTCGCTGAAGAATATTAGCGCGTAATAATGGTTGCCTTACTCTAATTGTTATGCAGTTTGAATTTTGCGCTTGAGTTTTACTTAGAAGGGGCTGGTAAATGAGTTTTACGTACTAGTGTGCAACAAGACACTGCTTAACAATCTCACGCAGACACACGTTTAAGCTCGAAATCAATGGTTTCTAGCCAACAATAGCCATGTGCATATTTAATTCCGCGCAGTCTTCTCGTCCTGCCCGGAAG
>NC_137008.1:40038222-40048222 GCF_032717465.1 Coenobita brevimanus | reverse complement strand
TTGGAAGCAGGGCAGTGAAATGGCGGGGGACAGGGCGACTTGGAGGCGATTTGTTTGTGGCCACCCCAAACGGGATTGAGGCGTCTGGCAATAGATAGATAGATAGATAGTGTGTGTGTGTGTGTGTGTGTGCGCGTATATATCATCATCGTCATTATCATCGTCACTGTCATCATCCCATCTCATTTTTTCACCTGCAGGGGGTGGGAAAAGTAAAGAATATAATAGTGGGAGAACTAATCAACTGTTTGTCCTGTGAAATGGGCCACAAACCCATTCATTCACTTTTCAAGCATCTAGAATCCTGGGTTCCACTCGAAGGTACAGTATTCCGCACGCAGCTTCTTAATTATCTATTAGTCAGTCCGACGACCTGCATGTAAATAAAAGGCGTGCCATATCTTTTTCGTGCACTCCATACTCATCACTCTCCATTCCTCTCCTTTCTACAAACTCATTCACCTTATTTGTCCACTTTCATCTTGGTCCGACCTTTAAACTTAAGTACTGTATATCCCTACCACTCAGATTACTGTATACCAATTCATCCGATATACCTATATCATCAAAGTACGGTCTCTTCAGGTCTGTTGTCCACGAACTTCCTTTCTCCACATCTTTCACAAACCACGTTATTTCTTATCCTACCTACTCTCCACACACCGCATGCGTCTCTCAAGGACCATATCTCCATTGCTCTAACATTTGATTTGTAGTTTTCATGACATAACAAAGAAACCACACCCATATGTTAAATGTAAATGATAATACGTGCAATGATGGGTTGCATGTACAGTATATAATTTACGTGTATGCTTATTTTGAAGCAATAAATACAGTATTCTACAATATTATACACAATGTTGGTTCTCTTGCGTGTTTTGCATAAGGCATTGAGGAGGCGACAATGTGTGTATTTAATATTATTTCAGTCCTGGCAGTATTTATTGGTTATTGTAAAAAAAAAAAAAAAAAAAAAATTCATAGCTCCAGTGTATGTTCCATCATGTACTGTGATGGTGGCAATTATATGAAAAATTGGTGAAATGCTTCAAACAACCACATTCTCGTTCCAGTGGGTGTTGCAACACGTGCAGTGGTGGCAGCAGTGTTGGTAGCTGTTGTGGGTGCTGCCAAGCTAGGCCATGTAGAAGATGGTTGGTGTGACTGTGACGATGATGCCAAACGATACAGCAGCGCTGGTGGCACTGGTGGACCTGTGGGGAGTTTATTTACGGCGCGTCTACCCACAGGAGAGACACACACTTCCTTTGCCGGGTAGGTTATTCCTTTCATGGCTATAATTGCTATGAACGTTGATAATTGGAATATTCACCTGTATTTCTGTTTAGTTTTTTGGATCATGTTTTCAATGCCATTTATACCATACCTGACTGCACAGCCAGTTTAGACTACCTGAAGCTCTAGCAGTGAATCCTCTCCTGTTATTTGATGACGCGACACTTAATGACATATTATTTAAACCTGAATATATAAAGAGAATATGCACACACACACACACACACACACACACACACACAAGCCCTGTGGGTAGGGCAAACAACTTATTAATTTCCAAAGTTTTCCATCCCCTTTTCCCACAACCCCCTGACATTGCCTCAAAACACATCACAGTCTGTAGACAACACACTTTATTAACTGGGACATCGTTTGTTATCCTACTTTTAACACATAACAGGACTGTGGTAAAAGCAAACCCTATCAGGAATTAAGATTATACATAAAATCCACCATTCCAGTCCCTCGCACCATACCTCTGAAACCAGGCTTCTTTTTGTTCTGCAACCAAACATACAAAACAGAGCCATGGTAAGGGTGAATCCTGTCAGTTCTGAAAGTTCTAGGTCTCCTCTCACCCCCCCCCCCCCGCCTATAATACACAGCAGTTCGTGAATGCCTCCTCTCAGTAATAAAGCCACCTTCTCTTGTCAGTCTTTATATACACAATACGATTATGGTTAAGGCAAAGGCTATTGATTCTGAATGTGTTAGATCCAGCACCTCCTTTACCTCCTCTCATTATAGTTTGTTAATGCCGGAACCATTAACCAAAGCACATTTTATGAACAAATTTGAACACACACACACACACACACACACACACACACACACACACACACAGCAGCCCAATGATAAGGGCCACGCTTACAGATTTTAAAGTTTCTAAGTCACCATTTCCTCACACTTGAAGATCCAAGTGTTTGTTGGTTCTGTTCTTCAGAAGCCAGATCACTTTGACTGTTTGTTTAATACAGACAGTAGGCCAACAGCTAAGGCCAAGTCAACTGATTTTCAAGGTTCTAGGTTCGCTCTTCCACCTACACCCATCCCCCGCCCTTGTATTATAATTTGTGGGTGTCATTCCTAAACAACCAAGCTATCGTTTTCTGTGAAAACATAAATACAGATCACCTACTTCATAAAATAAAATTCTTTCAGTCAAGGGTCATATGTATACGACAGGCACACAGTTAATCACCTCAGTTCAAGGACCATCCCACCGTTGTAACTATGTAGCATCAACCACTCCACAATGCAACAAAAAGCGAACAAACAACGGCCATCACTACACACAGTTTCTCAACAACATTCCTATCCTCTTTCCATCATTACAGTTCACAAGAACATACATAAACATATAGTCACCAAACCCATCAAAACTTCCATCCAAGTAGGAGCCATCAACAACCAGTTCCAGACATTAATTATATGGAAACTAACTTACTCAAGCAGACACGAGTGAACATATTCAGAGTGCGATGTAGTCACAACCCTACCTTGCTACAGTACCAACCCAAAATGCAAGTCACAAATAATCCACGGTGCCCATTTTGCAACGCAGTGTGCCTACAGCGCAACACACTGACTCACCTCATGCACCACACTATCATGGCACAGACGGACCTTCAACATAACCTCAACAAAGGGTCGCTTGGAGCAGCTTGTTAGATGGCCAGCATCCTGCAGGCCAGTGAGCTTACCTTCAGTTGAGCCAGGGGTTGCAATTACAACAACAAGAGCAACAGCAATCCTACACACATAACACAGTACATTTATGGTAAAAGCTTAAAAAAAGGGGGGGGGGCAAAACCCTTAAATACTGCATCAGAGATGAACAAGCTGCAGATGAGCCCGCCATTATTAACACCCCATTGTCCCGAGACAGTACCTATCAGTTCTATGCATCAAAATTCTTGTGTCTGAACAATCCCAGCATTCTCCATCCCCAGAAGGCACCCACGCAGCACAGTCAGTGGATGCTGCGCCTCAATAAGGTGGCCACTTCTGACGCTACCACACCATATGCATAATAGGCCTACAATAAATGCCAAGCCGAATGATTTTCAAAAATCTTTTTTTCCACCTAACTCCCTAACACATTGCCTTTTCCAGAAGTCTATCTCAGTGAGTGGGCCGTCTTTTAGCATATAGCGTTACACACCTATTGTGCTAATGGTAAAGGTGAATCCATTTGATAATCATTGATTCTAGTCTCTCTCCCTTTCACCCAACCACATATTTCACTTTGTTTGCCTTACTGATGCCATGTCTCAGTAACCGTGCCACCATTAATAGTCCTCCTTTACATACATAATATGTTCACGGTAAAGGAAAAACCTATAGATTTTTTAGATTTTTGAAGTTTTGAGATTCTGCCACCTCTCTTCACCTCCACTCCCCACGTGCAACACAACTTGTAACCTCCTTACCTCAGGATGGGCCAAGTTTTAGGTCCTTGCCTCCCATCAGCATCCCCTTGTATCACAACCTGTGGAAGCAGTTTGACACATATAATAGGCCTACAGACCCAACATATTGACTTTTAAGATTCAGTGTGACACACTATCCTGCAGAATGGCCCTGGTGGATATCCTAGTGTTTTAGAATTTGCAATGGGGTTGAATCTAGTTCTGTCATCTAAATACTGCCAGAAGCGTTAAGTGGTCTCATACAGCTTATATGGCCGGCTATATAATAACCTAGCCTAAGGCCCTCCAATGTCTCGAGCCCCCCAGGGGCTGAGAAGTGTTATATGTCTTGGCTATTGCAACGTGTCATTAAAGATAATGGTATACTTCAATTATGTCATCATTATGTAACAAACATAGCTTCATCTGGAACAAGTTTCGACTCATAGATCCCCACAAAAATAATACCTGCAAGACATTTTATAACGAGTCCATTCACCATAACTTCAAAATGACATTTCTTTTATGTTCCAAGGCAATACTTTCACTGTTGCAGGCGATCTTTTCTTAGGGGAACCAAACAACAGCAATAAATGACAAAACACCATTCAGAAGGAAATGATGAACTCAGTTGCACACTGGATCATGCAACAATATTATTACACAAGCCTTATACTGAATATCACTGTTTTCTTATAGAGATCAGCTCATCTGACTTGTTTGTGAAAGCCAAAAAAATGCTTTTAAAGGAAAGTTTAAGTCCGGATAAATATTCTATACATGAAATGCTACGTTTTGCTCTATACGCTAAATTATAGTTCAACAAAGTGACAATAATTCTGTCGTTTTCCACAAACTGTACTACTTAGGGAAACATGACATTCACAGTTTTAATCCCAGAGAATTTAGTATATCCACACACTGGGAACCTTGAAGGGTCAATAGTCATTGGCTTATATTGGTCTGAGTAGCCTATCAATAAAAAGTTTAGGAAATAACAAATATTTTAATTTCCGATACATTCATTTTTGCATATCCATGGCTGAAAATTGGCTGAGAATAAATTAATCCTCGAGCAATATCTGACTGAAAATCGGACCCTTAGATTAAGTTTCATTAGAACCTTTACTGAGATCTTTGCAAGAAACTTAAACATATATTTTTAAAATGTGTTCATAAACAGCCTTAGCCTACTTTACGCCACATGGCCCAGAGCTGCACTGTCTTGCTGTCATCATGGAAGAAAGCCTTTGGTCACGTTACAGCTGTTAAGTTATTTGACGATCTTACCATATACGTTAGTCCAAAGATGTCTTAATTTGCCTGATGATCAGATTCATGAAAAAGGGCTTAATCATGTGTCTTTGCCCATCAACTGACCACATGAGCAACCAATGACACTGTACTTTCGTTTACATTCCAACACGATGTAATACAACAGAGTGTAATAGGTTGTATGCTAAGTCAAAGCTTGGGTGATTCTTTGGGTTATGGTCCCCTAGCATTCCAACACCTTATAGAAAAGAAATGAGGCGTAATAATTATCATTGTTCAGATTTGGTGCGCCCCCCAAGAGTCCTGGTGCTGCAGTATCAGGGGCTTCCTTCCAGTCCAGCGGGGGAGCAGGCGGCACTGGAACCACGCTGACTGGCGGTGGAAGCTTCGTGTCCTCCAGCACATCAACTCACGGCAGCAGTGCTGGACTCAGAAGCGGCACTGCAGGGTAAGCTTTGAAAGGCAAACAGATTAAAATAAACATCTCGCCCATGCTTCTTTAATCATTTTTGGATTTAATTCACAATTACTGTTCGAGAGAAATTTATAAATTTTCGTGGATAATGATGAACAGCCTCTTTCTTCATATTATGAGACTTCGACAGGCAATGCGGAAATTTTGAAATGGCTTTTTTGCATCAATATCCCTTAGACACTTTCTTCCACTCAATAACGATCCTTCCATAAAACAAATGACAACAAAAAGTAGGCATTTAACTCAGAATTATGTCAGTTATTCCTTGTCTTGCAATGCGTATATCATCTTTTACATACGAGTATGTATCATTATAATGTTGTTGTAATCCTATGATGATATTTATTTTCTTTCCATGTTGCAGACAACACAGCAGTGTGGGTCCCTCCCATGCCAGCTCGTTCCACTCTGGCACCATCACTAGCTCTGGAACAGGGAGTCATGGCGATGATGGTCAGTACAGACCTCCTGGTGATGATGGTCAGTACAGACCTCCTGGTGATGACGGTCAGTACAGAAGTGATCAGCACAGTGTTTACAGCGCGTCTGATGATGGTCAGTACAAAGCCAGAGGCGATGATGGTCAATACAGACCTCAAGGTGATGATGGCCAGTACAGGGATCCCACTGGATCCCACAGTGGTCAGTACAAGCCTTCCACCTCACTCCATATCATTAAGGCTGGTCAAGGAGCTGGTGGTGGTACTGGAGCCAGAACCAAACCTTTTACCTCTACCACTGGGCATGGAACTGGTACTGTGTCCTCGTCTGTTCATACCTCCAGTACTCGTAGAACTGGGGGAACGTTCTCTGTTGGAGCCCATGGAACTAAGCATTCAGTCACAGGAACTGGAATCGTTGGACCCGGAACTGCATTTGGTGAGTCTGGAGTAGGAGCAGATTTGTTTGGAATTGGACCCGGTGTGTCTGGAATTGGATCTAGTGCATCTGGAACCGGGGCTGGTGTGTCTGGAACTGGTGCTGGTTCTGAAGCCAGGTCTTCTCCCACTGGCCATGGAACTAGTACTTTCACCTCATCTATTCATACATCCGGTACTCATAAGACTGGAGCTACGTTGTCTCCTGGAACTAAACATTCAGCCACTGGATTTGGAACCGGAGTTGGTGTATCTGGAACCGGAGCTGATGGGACTGGGACTGGAGTTAGTGCATCTGGAACTGGAGTGAGTGGCACGGGGATTGGGGTAGGTGGATTTGGTACTGGAGTTGGTGTGTCTGGAACTGGGCTTGGTGCAACAGGAACTGGAGCTGGTGCGTCTGGAACTGGAGCTGGTGCGTCTGGAACTGGAGTCGGTGGGTCTGCAAGAGGGTCTTACTCCTACTCCTCAAGCACTCGTGTTTCTGGAAGCGAAGGTTCAGTTGGCCACGGTCCTACTCAACTTGGTACCTCTGGTAGTTTTGGCCCTGGCCAAATTGGAGCTGGAACTGGGACCGCTTTAACTCACACTGGGACTGGTTCAACTCACACTGGGGCCGGTTTAACTCACACCGGGGCCGGTTTAACTCACACCGGGGCCGGTTTAACTCACACCGGGGCCGGTTTAACTCACACCGGGGCCGGTTTAACTCACACCGGGGCCGGTTTAACTCACACCGGGGCCGGTTTAACTCACACTGGGGCCGGTTTAACTCACACTGGGATCGGTTCAAGCCACACTGGAACTGGCCCTGGGACACAAGGAACCGCCCTCACCACCAGTAAGGTATCAAAGGTTACCACCAGTGCTGTTGAAGGTCACGGCTCTAGCACTTCGACGGGCACCTTCGGTTCTGCTGGTGCTGTTGGCTCGCCTGGCATCACATTTGGGTCTACTGGTTCATCTGCGAGTGGCTCCGCAGGTCATGGTTCAGTCACTGGGTTCGGTGCAGGTGGTGGTACAGCCCCTGGGAGCATTCACCACGGTTCAACTACTGGGTTTGGATCAGCTGGTTTTGGTACTGGTTCTGTCGGGTTCGGTTCAGCTGGTCCTGGCACTGGTTCTGCCGCATTCGGTTCAGCTGGTCCTGGCACTGGTTCTGCCGCATTCGGTTCAGCTGGTCCTGGCACTGGTTCTGCCGCATTCGGTTCAGCTGGTCCTGGCACTGGTTCTGCCGCATTCGGTTCAGCTGGTGCTGGTCATGGTGCTGCTTCAGGAGTGGTCAGCTCAGGAGTCCACGCATCAGCCACGACTTCAGGCACAGGTGGTCCTGGGGTCCACGGTTCTGCTCACGGGGGTTCTGCTGGCATCGGCTCCCAGTCTGTTGTCCGTTCAAACGTGATTAATGGCGCAGGTGAGGAAGGTTACTGGCGTAACTACTAATGGGTCATCCGACAAACTTACAACAGTAATATCTACCTTCACACTAAATACAATACCGTACCTGCACTAAATTCATCTAGGCTATCCGAAACAGTAATAAGAAAACCTGTGGGAACATAACCATGACTGCAATGTTGACCACAACTGACCAAAAATAATGAACTTTCAGTACTTTCACCATCGATAACCAACATAAATATGACTGATTATACAGACACAGTAAAACACATCACTGAACGAGCATAAACATTTTGAGTGAGGAAACATTAATGCAGGGTTTGATAAAGATGGCTGACTGTAGAGTAGCTCGTACACCAAGACAATTCATGCGACTTTTCCTGATAAATATAATCTTGACGGGCATGTCTGAAAATAAGAAATGAAGGTAATTTGCAACTTACAAAACTGCATAGACCTACAAAATTCTATATCCCTGCATGGTTTGAATATTAACTGTATCATACCGTAAGCATCGGCATGCACGCACTAAATTGTGCGTTTTTAATGTCTGGTAGCCAGTTTAGACGAGCACATACAGTTTTTCACCAAATGATGCTAAAAGGCAAACAGATATACTGCATATGGCATGAGAAACTGTTAAAATGAAAACTCTTCTAATTTTATCGTGCTAAGAAACATTAGAAAAAGAGGGAATACAAAATGCGAGGGAGTAAATGAAATAATTTAAGACATTTACAGACATAACAAACACCATCATTTAAACACACACACACACACACACACACAATAATTCTTTACTGAAGATGTGCACTGCTTTAGTTTTGTCCTCTTCTTTAAACAAAATCAGTCTTTATCTTACTTTATGGATGATCGTGTAAGTCTATCTATCTATATACTTGTAGCAGGCAGTTCAAATAATTTTATTATTTAATTAAGCAGTTCAATATCGTCGTGTTCCACAATGCTTTATTTTTGTTCATATCACTGTCCATGTTCCTTTTTTTTTTCCCATTGTTGTTTCTTCCTCTTTCCTCGTCTCATTTTCCTCACTTTCCATTTTCTTATCCTCCCTCCCTCCATCACTCCTACTTTCTGATCCACAATGTTCTCCATTCTTCACTCACTCCAAAATCTCATCTCTCCTAATTCAAGTTATTCCGTTCTTGTTTTACTAATCACTCTTCTGTACACATCTCCATTTCTTATAACCCAACACATACTCCGCAACTTATCCTAACCCTTACCACCATCCCTACACCACAATTAATTCCTCACATCATTCACGAGTTTACAGCACATTCAGTCTCCACCCACCATCCTTACGAAACATTAAATTCGCCACCTCCTTCTCTCATCATCCTTCTCACTGTCTACAACACGTCCCATACTCCACACTCTTTCCCCTACCATCCATCCCCTTCTCAGCCATCAATTCTTCCCTTGCCATGACCATGCCCTCACATTTTAACCACCCTCATTCCCCACAGTCTTGACTCAACCCCGACCAGAAGACGTATATGGCTACTGCCCTGAAATATCGCCGCGCCCCTGTGAGCTCCGTGGCGGAGTTCTGCCAAAAGTGTGCAAGTCGAATGGTGACTGTGGTAAAGGGGAGAGGTGCTGCTTCGACACCTGTGAGCACCACGGCCCTAACAAACACTTTGTCTGCCAGCCAGCACTCCCTATTCCCCCGGGTTGGTAAGAAGGAAGGAAGGAAGGGAATGCCAAAGAAGGAAGGAATGGAATGCCAGAGAAGAAAAGAAGAAAAGGACAATGGACAGGAAGAAATGCGCGGTGACATCCACATTCGTACGTAAACAGTGATGCAACAAGATTTTTCAACAGAAACTGCTTAAAATTCAACAAAATTTTTACTGAAAAAACATTTAACATTTCTCACATATATGAATAAAGGGAAAAGGTGCAATGACCAGTTCTTTTTCAAACCTATAGATAAGCATAGGCCGGTAAAGAAAACATGCGGGCATTATGTTTCTATTCTTTGGTGACTGGAGTGCATATACTATTTATGAAGAGGTATATTGTACCTACAAAATAAACATACAGTCCACATGGCCGCCTTAGACATTTCATGCAAATATCACCTGAAGTCATATTATAGAAATGGATCTTACTTTCTGTTACCAATGAGTTAAATGAAAAAGTAGTAACTGCATCCGACAGAGTAATATGTTTGCTGATTTCTTTCAAAACTAAACGTACAAAATAGTACAGGCAGAGGAGAAAGGGAACTATGA